>NW_010973420.1:1792942-1858909 GCF_000737465.1 Haliaeetus leucocephalus
CCCTCCTCCCCCCCCCCCCCCCCCCCCCCCCCCCCCCCCCCAATTTTGCTCTTGGTGGGTTTATTCCAGTTTTCTTCATTCATCTACTTCTAAGTTGTAAAGCCAAATGGATTTTCCTTGATTCCTGATGCTTTCTTTTATGCTTCTTAAACATTGTGCTATGGCAAACGCGACAGTTGATTGCGCGTTTTCCACATCTGTATTTTTTATACCAATTGCCTATATAAAAAAGATGTCATCCAGACTTCAGAAAGATAAAAGTTAAATTGAAAAGATGTTTGGATCTTAAAGTTTGATTGCTGTAACAAATGTAGAACCCAATGCAAACGCTTGTAAAGCTAGCAAAAATTAGCCCACGTGAAAAGAATGTCATGTAAATAATTATAACATAAAATGAAACGTCCCTGATGTTTTCTTATTTTGTGTCTAGTTAGGGTGAGCTTGTCATAATGTCTAGGGCGGCTATAGATTTCTAATGCTGTGTGGTTGCTTGCCAAATATTTGTACAACCACTATATCTAATATGGTAGCATTTATACATAGTAGATGCAGAGGTCATTGTTATATCAACTAGTGTTGAAGTACAAGAGGTGAGTAATTAAAAGCTCACCTATATGCTTTTCTTACTCATGGAAATTTGTGCCAGAGGCAGTGTCAGTATTTCAAGTCAATTGCCAGTCCCACTAGCACGTTTGGAGAGCTGAGAATGCACAGAGTTGTGCACTTCTGTTTCTTAGTACAGGGAGGTGGCCATACTGTAAAGGAACTGGCAGGCAAGAAGCAGAATAAAAGAGCTTTTGCCTACATTTAGATTTATTCCAGTCCCCCCACCCCGGGGGCCATATCCAGCCCAGTTTGGAAAAAACTTTAAATTGGAGAAAAACGTTGCAGCATCAGCCATACTTTTCACGCTGCTTTATAGCGCATGATGTAAAACCATGAATGTCAGCACTTCCATACCTCTCAAATCTTTTCCAAGTAATCTGTAATCACATGTATAAAGCATGTCTATTTGTAGGCAGAAACATGTCTTACTTAATGGAGGCTTCATGCTCCTTTTGAAAGGGTCTGTAGAAACAATGATTGTATCTTGCTTACACTCTGGTATTTCTGTTTTCCCTTGTGTGTCAGCCTGTAAGATGAAATTCTGAGTTACTAGAGATGAGTAACACCACCACACACAGTGGACTACTAATAGGGTTGTTAAGTGGCTTTCAGGCACTGTAATGCAGCATGGGTGCTTTTGTTAAAAGATGATATCAAGTACATTTCTTTTTGAGGTTAGTATGTTCTTTTGGTGTCTAGTTATGATGGATGCTGAGCTAGGTCAAAAGTCCAAACTTCCAACAAGCGTTCCCAACAGAGTGGTGAAGATACCTATTAAATAAAATTCCTTGTTCTTTACCTTTCCTTATTACTCTTGTAAATGGCGTTCCAGGAGGCTCTACGTATTTGAGGCATGTCCAAAACACATCAGCTAGGTTTGCATTCACACATTTGCACCATAGGTCAGTTCTTGTTCAGTTTGCTCTCAATTTTTTATCTTCATGCACAGAAAGCCTGCTAAGGAGTATTTATACTGTCTAACTTTGCATTTAAGTTAACACTTCAGCTTCATTACTTTCATTCAGTTGATTTAAATACTTGAAGTTACTGATAGACTCTAAATTACTTACGTTCAGTTATATGGAAGTTTTACTGAAATTTTATAGAACTGGAGTCTAAGATGATGGCTCTAATTGAAGCGATTTGTTGTTGTTAAAGAAATGGTGTCTTATGCAAAACATTAAATGTAACAAGGAACTGATATCTTTGGCTGATTGCCCTGAGTTGCTGTGCATATAGGAAAAGGAAGATTGTTTGTATTTTTAGATGACAGTCTAGGTCTTGAGCCTGAGCAGGACAAAGGTGATGCAGGATTTTGTGCGCTGGGCAGAGGTGCCTTCTGGGATGCTCGGCAACCCATCAATGTTTGAAGCCTCAAACCCAGACATAAAGACATCTTGTAGTGGCTCACGGGCTTTGGGCAATACGTGGTTTGGTTGCCCTTTGTGCTGGATTTCCTGTCTTCAGTCAGTCTCTTCAGGTGCGCAAATATTCGCTGAAGTGAACTGTGCTGTGTCCGCAAGGGCTGTGGCACTTCATCTAGTGGCGTTTCTGGTCAGCGGTCCCATCCACGCTCTGCCTGTCTCCCGTGCGAGCCCCCCAGCTGCCCGCTGCCCTGGCCCCCAGCCTTCTCTCACCTGCACGTGCCTCACCTTGGAAATGCTACGGCTTAATCCAGGTGTGTCTGGCTGATCTGGTAGCGTTGGGGGGATGAGGCGTTGCTGCAAAGGTTTGCTTGAAATGTTATTAGTTTCTGTCCATGACCATGAAGAAGGTTGTTTGACTTGTTGAATTGTAGGCCTTTACATCCTAGTATGTGTTGGTGTTGGTAATGTGAAATGCCACACTGCGTATGTGCGAAAATCCTGTCGAAGCTCAGTCTCTCAAGTCCATGAGGTACATAGATCTGCATAAGTCCACTGAAAAAAAACCCAACCCAAACCCCAAATACGGAGGTACGATCGCAACAGCCTCACTTCGTTTGGGTGGTACGAAAGTGGCACCTTCAGTGCGGTTGTCACGACTGACTCTAATAGAACAACCTGGCGGTCGTGGTGGGGACGGCTGTTGGGCCGTGCCTGTGGTGTTACGGCCTGAGCTTCACCCGGGTGGTGGATGGGATCTGGACCCAGTATCCAGAGCTATCAGCCTGCAACCCTTCATGGCCTCTTAAAACACCTACACAGGCGTGTCTGCACCCTTACATTTATAAATGCCAAATCCAGTTGTGAGGTTTCTGTTCTATTTTTGTTTCTAAAAAGTTGTAGGGAGTTAGGAAAACGCTAGCTTTGTGAAGCTTTAAGTTATGTGAACATACATAGAAGGAAAGCCGTCCCCAACGTGGTGCTGGTGTAGTTGTGCTCCAGCATTGATTTGTACGTTAACCACCACTTCACCACTGTGAAATGGACGGCCTTTTGTGTACTGGGTAGAAGAAAGCTAGTGCAAGCTGCCGTCTGTCAGTCTGCCTGTGTGTAGTACCTTTATCTCTGAGTTCTGTACTTTGAATCTTTAACAGAATAGTTATACATGCTTTGCTGAAGCCAGCATTTGAGATAGGATCAGATTTCTCCTAGACTCAATCACTGCAGTCAGCAGAGCAATTACAAGCAGATATTTATGGAAGAGGAGCTATGGCTCCCTAACAGTATTAGGAGGCAGCGTGCAGATTAATAGGGACTTTTAACCCTATGGGTTAAATGTAGGGGAAAGGAAAACAGCACTGTGTTTTCCTTTACATGAGTAGAAATGCTGATTGGTACAGGCCCAATAAAATGGTAAGAACCCAATAAAAAAAACAGTATACTTCTAAAACCTGAATTGTGATACACATTAATGTGGCAGAAACCTGGGAGGTCCTGCTACCTAAACTTCTGTGAACGCTCATTATAAATTTCAGCGAATAAATATTTTCTGCTGGCATGTCGGAGACTGCTGCTTACCACAGCTGCAGCATGTCTTTAGGCAATTTTGAGATGGATAATGGATTAAGGGTCCTTTTCCAAAGAAAGGAAGCCACGTATGGCTCACTCAAATTGTTTCATATCCCTCAGGTCAACCTAAGGATTAACTGTTCAGTTCATTTCCCTGGTCTGCTTAGAAGTTGTTGTGTAAACTCTTTCATAAGCCTGGCTAGAGCTTACTAGTTATCCTGCCTATGCCAAGACTATCTTAGAACTTAAAACTTTCCCATTTCCATTCAGTCCTTATTTACTTTTGCCAATTCATACCTATTTCTTCTAATGCTGATGATGCTTTTCAACTACAGTAGCTTTCTCTCTGTCCTGGGAAACAGATTTTTAAGAGTAACAGTGAAATATTTTATATTATTGAAAATATTAGTGATTATGAAGATAGATACTTCATATATGTGTAGTTTACATATTTGAAACATGAAGTTTTGCTGCATTTTAGGACATCGTAGCTTTATTCAACAAGTTATTGCCTCAAGGAGTTGAAGTTCATCACTCTTTACAAGTGTTTTTTCAGCCTTTGAAATGCGTCAAAGGCACCACTGTGGCTTACTGTGCTGTGAAAAGTGATCAATTTTTATAATGCAGTTATAGCAATTGTGATGTCTCAAGGCAGCTTTCAGCACACTTTATTGCAGTCACATATTTGAGAATTTTGGTTTCTGATGCTTTTAAACAAAACCAAAAACAGCACACCAAAACCCCACAAAACAAAATCCCCACCCCAAACCAAACAAAAACCCCAAAGAAACCATCCTGGCTGACAAAATCGGGTACTCTCAATGTCTAGACTGTTCTGCCCATAAGGAAAAGACAGCGTAAAGATTGATTTGCAGAGCTTAATCATGAATTGGACCAATACTACAGCTATTGTCGTCCATCAGTTATTTCAGGTCAAAACTGGGTCTGCTGCACTAATTTCTTTTACTAAAAGTTTAGAAAGTTTCCTTTGGATCTCACACTGCTGGCTGTGATTTAAAGGAGGAGTTTTTAAATTGTTTTTTGGTTTTCTTCATTTCAATGTGAAGCTTAGGTTCACTGATGGAATTCTGTAGTTGTATGAATTTTGAAAATATTTTCATCTTGAAACCTCAAAAAAAGACTAAATTTCTAAATGTCTTCATAAAATACTTGAATAGTTTTCCTTAATTTCCTCATTGTTTTTTCTCACAGCATTTTCAAGTGGAAGTTTCCAAATTGACTTAAAAGTTTCTCAACCATGGTTACTGAAAAAGCTTCAGTCAGATCTTGCTGTTTCTAAACCGAGTGTTTTCACTTGCCCACTTCTGCCATGCTACGAATGTTCCTGGGTGTCTGAGAAGGCCCAAACTGGTCCTGAAAAATGGTGAGAGGTGAATGAATGTGCTTAATTCAACTGGTAGTTCTGTGTTGACTTTCTGGGCCCATTCCACCTGACTATGAGGAGCTTATAGGACTTCTTGCGCTGCTTTAAAAAGATTTGAGTTTTAAAGCAGATACCACTGATCAATCCTTATTAGTATCTAATGAAAAGGATGAACAATTTCCTTGTGTTTCTCTGTGCATTAGTGAGAGCCTCAAACAATCAGAAGGGCGCAATGAAGTACTGGGATAGTGCTGGTCCTGACCTGGGGTAACAGCACTTCCAGAATGTTTTGCATCAAGTTAACTAATATTTGGATTTGGAAAGTCTTGGTAGATGGTCTTCTGGTCATCTGATGAGAAGAAACAATGAAGTGCTTCCTTGCTGGGTGAATGTTATTGGTGTATCTCATGCAGTGGGAAGTTAAAATGTCGGTATTCTGGATAGCTCTAATACTGGCTGGAAATGAGCAAAATTAAACTGAATCATGTTCTGTTAGCTTCCTTTCAGAGTATTTGCTTATGATTTTCCTAATAGCACTACTATTTATTCCTGCTTGCATACAGTTTCTTTTTCTGTGTATCTGAGCAAAGGGAATTGAGTACAAAATCTTTTCCGAAGCAAGACATTGCCCTCTTCTGGATACTGCATGAATAATATGTTGTCAGAAGCCCTCAGCCCCCACTTTGAAGTAAAAATGTGATCCCCCTGGCATGTGTAGAGTGTCAGCCTTAGTAAATCTAATTCCATTACATGAGATGACTTAGTCACTTTTAAACTTTGATGAAATATAAAAAAACTTAATGGAACATGTATAGTAAGAGAATAACGTTTTGGGTGACAAAATAATTTCATTCAAAGCGTTGTCTTATCAAAACTTCTACAAACAAGGGATGCATATGCTGACTCATCATAAAGGGTTATTTATAACGTAGTGGTGCTTCAAGTAACACTGGTTTTAGCATAAAACAATCTGTTCATCTGCCTCCTTTCAGCAGATGCTTCATGTAAGAGAATAGTCAACTTATAAATAATTTAATAAGATACTTTGGATCATTAAATATAGGTACACCATAAATAACTTTCAGTTAATCAGACTGGGTTTTAAATCTTCATATTTGGATGTTTTGCTGAATATCTAGCTTTCTTTTTTAGAATGACCTTTAACTAGTGGGCTAAAATATTTGACATAGACCATGTTAAGAAGATCTATTATTGTAGGGAAAAAAAAAGTTGCTTTATTTAATAGTAGTGCTTAAAAGATGACAAATATTTTTCAGAAACATCTATTATTGAAACCTGCCAGGTTGTTTAACTTCTGAGGAACGTGGGCTTGATTGAATAGCCTTCAACAATCAGTTGAAAGAAATAACTGCTTTAACAGCATCATCTTATATTGACATGAAAAAAAAAGAAAAAAAAACCCAACCCCAAACCCACACACTCTTCAGCAGTTCCCTAACTCTCCTGAGAAGCTGCATCTATTTTATTCAATATCTCCGGTACCGGTTGCAGAAGTTTCTTCTGATATAATGTAATTTCACTGGTTTGCTTCATTTTGATTTGAAAATACCTGTCATTCTCGTACTTCCTGTTAAGTAGTGAAAAGCAAGTACTTGTAAAAACCTCCAAAGGCACTTTGGTACATGAATTTGTTCTGTTAGAACAAAATGCTTCCACATCTGATCCTATTCAAAGCAGTAGGAGAGAAAGGGGGGTGGGAGTCAAGTGGAAGAAATAAATGAACAAAAAACCCCTTCATAACCACATTACTAATTTTGTGACCCCCCCCAAAATGATCATGTTTCTTCTTTTCTATGGGAAGCAGGCAGCACTGAAGACATTGCAAGACAGGCTTTGTACTGGGCATCTCTAAGCATGTTTAAAACAACAAAACCAACCCCAAAACTGAACTCTTAACACTTTCTTGTGCTTTGGTTTTATACATTGAGTGGGTCAATATCTGGGTAGGACAACATTCTAGTGCGGGAACTGTTCATGCCCAGTACGTGTTTTCTTTTTTTCCACAGATTAGCAGGAAAAGTTATGGTTAACTTTGCGTCCAGACAGTATTAAGTAATACAGTAGGAAAGCTTTTATGTGTATTTTATTTGTTGCAAATCTCTCTCCTTCCAACATGCATCTGCAGGGACTGCACTTCTTAAAGGCAGTATTTTTGGAACTGGCCAGCCAGCTGCAGTATTCATCATACTAAATTTCTCTGTATCTAGGCAATTCATTCACCTCTTATTCTACATTGCTTCACAGTATTCTTTTATTTATAGCAAATCTTTCTATAAGTGGAATCATAGGTTTTCATTTCACTTTCATTCTCTTCTAACAAGGATCACATCGTGAATGAATGTCTCCATTTTATGAGTTAAGTTATTGCCACTGAAAACTTTCAAACCTTGCCCTTTAGTTTTGTCTCCAGCCTGATATATTAAAATTATCTAATAAATTAATCAACACTTAGGATGTAGACAGACAAGCATGTTAAGCAAATAATTTTTATTTAGAAGCAATTTTTTAAAACTGCATTTGTTGTTTTGCAACTTATGAGTGTTATTTTAATCTAGAAAGTGATCCTAAACAAGTATTGCAGGTTCCACTTTTTTCGTTTGTTTGTTTTTGTTTAGCAAAATGCTTTGTAACACTATGCAGGGAAATACTGTGTTACTGGCAGTTTTATAAATCATTCTGGGCTGTGATATTTCAGGGTAGAAAGCAGTGAAGAAAGTATGAGCTCATGTCTAAGGTTCACTACTCATTCTTTTATCTCTGTTTATAAATTCTGATTTTGTTCATACCTATGCACCTTTCTAGCCTCCAAGAAGTTAGGATAGAGGTTGATCCTAAAACAGATATGGTGTAAATAGATTATGTTCCCCTAATAAAGCCGCTATGTGATATCTGGGTGTCTGTGTGGTTGAAGAGTAATGAAAAATAGTGAAAACTCTCAAGTTTCATCTAAAGTCACATATCTAAAGTCTTCTAAATGCACATCAAGGGATGTTGCCTTGAGGAAGGAAAACTACACATGTATTAATAAGTGCTGAATAAGTTTCATGTCATGAGTGTGGATTCAGATATGACTAGTGAAATCCTCATAGTGTCTCGGGTGTGCATCTGAGCTAGAATTTTGTGCACCGACTTCTTAACGAATGTTTCATTTCAAAAAGGCGGCTTTCATTAGTCAGTGACTCAAGCTTCTATAAATAGGCCTTAAATAAGGCAGACTAGTGCCATATTGTATCAGTGTCTGAACAACAAGAGCAAGTCAGAGCTGAGTCATTTTAGTGACTCATCTCATGTTAGAGAGACCTGGTGTTACACTCCACAGTTATAAAATCTACTTATAATTGTGTTTCAGAAGACAACTTGTATGAGATGCATTGCAATGATCAGAGAAGCAAAAGATACTTGGCCTGTATATGGCAGAGATCATGTCTAAGCTAATTCTTTTCTTTGGTGGTGAGTAGCCAGTATTTCATAGCCATCTGGCCTTCCCTGAGGCAGCGCTTATTCCCTTCACCTGCTAAGGAAAAAATTAACATTGAAATTGATCTTCATAAGAGGTGAAGCTTTTGCTTCATTTGGCTACCGCAGTGCCTATAATGCTGCAATGTGTTGCCTGACATACAATATGACAAGAGCCAATTCACATGAAGGAGCCACCAGCAGTTGTGTTTTTCTACCTAGGCTATTCATGTTGTTATAGCAACAAGGTAATTCATATATTGATTGTGTACAAAGCTAAGCCATTTCGCTTTGAATCATTTTGCAATTTTGTGCAGACCTTCTTACTCAACATGTATTGAATGCACCTTAATATATATTGTGTTGCAACATGTCAGTTATTAGAACACCTGTTGCCCAGGATAAGAAAAGCCGCCTTCTGTTTTTTTCTCTTTATTGGCATGGAATAACAATAGTACTTCGGGGAGTTCTAAGATTTAATTTTTTTTTTGCATACACTAACCTTCATTTTAAATTAAAGACTAAAGTCTGAACCACCTACATTAATAACTTGTCATCCTTCTTTTTCTTATTTTTAAAAGCCTCTCTTATATCTGTGCCTCTAGCTAATTATACCTTTGAGAGAATTACTCAGATTAGTAACAAAGTGTTCACCATACATTGAGAAAGTAGAGATGAACTCAGAGCTGCTGGCAAGTGTGTTTATGTTGTATTCTTCTTACTATGGATGACTCACTCTTGGCATTTAAGTGCCTTCATTTGCCAAAAGCCTTCTTGTCTGAACTAAAATAGGTAGAACAGTCACTAGCTATGTCAGGTTCGATAGCTGACACCTTTATTTGTCCCTTTGCCTTCCTTCCCCAAACTAACGAGAGTGTACCCTGTCCCAAAGAAGAATGGCTGTGCTTCACTAAAACATGCAACTCGCCAAGGAAAACTTGGTGTGACTTAAGGAGGAGAAATGGATGGATTGGGGGGAGAGGGAGTGTTGTAAATTCAGTCCCAACCCCAGAAAGACTTTTGCCATAAAAGTTGGTACTAAAGTAGTATGGCTAGAGCATTAAGAAAATATTTATACTAAAAGAAGATTTAAGAAATGAGGCATTGGACTATACACCAAACATTCAAGAAAGCTTTTCTTGCCTACAACAGAAGACTACTGGCTTGGTTTTAAGTATATAGGTAGAGATATTCAGCTGTTTGCTTAAAAAGTAAAAAATGCTCTTGTTACCCATGTCTATTAAACTTCAAACTGGGCTGAGAAGTTTTTAAGAATTAAAGACATTTATCATGTGCAAACTGACCCCATTAGCCTTGTGTGATGAAACTTTCTTTCTATGTTTGTGTTGGTTCATATAGACACCTCAGAGGAAGAGCATACAGAGCTGATTTAAAAGAAAAAAAAAACAAAACCAGTCATTCTTTGCCATTCCCTCTCAAGGCATGACCTTCATTCTGCTCACCCTCTGCTGTAACACGCTAAACAAGGCTTTTTGTAGGATTTCTCAAGCTAGCTGAGCTACCTCAGGAGCCTGTTGGTTTTGTTCTTTCTGTGG
Organism: Haliaeetus leucocephalus; assembly: GCF_000737465.1. Lineage (NCBI taxonomy): Eukaryota > Metazoa > Chordata > Aves > Accipitriformes > Accipitridae > Haliaeetus > Haliaeetus leucocephalus. Next base: position 1,802,899 of record NW_010973420.1, read on the forward strand.
ATTTCTTTCACCAGTCTCAGCAAGTGTTGATTTTGTCCTATATCCACATATATGTTTGTAATCTTCTTCAAGACTGAAAGATTTGAGACTATCTTGCAGACATTGAAGTTCTTCTAGTTGAACATTCACATACTGAACTGTATCAATTCTCAGTTTGTGCCTCTACAAAGGCAGAGGAATATGCTTCTCGGACAAAGCGTGCAGTATAGTATGCCACAGCTCCACATCATTATCTGAAATACAATCCTAAATATAAGGAATTCTTTTTTTTTTTCCCCTCATTAATTTTTAGGGGGCATCAAATGTAGCATAAAGAAAAAAATATTGCTTAGCTATACCTCTTTAGTAAGGCTGCGTGGTCAGATGTCTAGCAACTGGCTGCATAGTTCATAATATTAGCAGTCAGAAAAAGAGTTGTCTTCTGATATATTTGCAGTTAGTTCTAGATTTGAGTTTTTGTTGCATTTTAAGTTAGCCTAAAATTAGTGTTTTTCTGGAGCAAATGTTACAAGAAATGCCCAGTTTACTATTTAAGTAAAATGGAGGCAAATCAGCTTTGTTTCCAGCAATAAAAATATTCTGATTTATTTATACTGGAAACATCTTTGAATATTTTTTTTGAAAAGAACAAAAATACCCTATACTACTGAAGCTTGCAAAATCTGAATTAATAGGCATGCTTTTCAGAAATTCATCTAGCAAATTTACCAGCCTCCACAATTATGAAAACAGAACAGATTTACCTACTGTAACTTTGATCACTGCCTCCAGTACCATCTGTCTTCCTTTTGACTAGTGAAGGTGGCATATTGCCCTAGTCCTCATCACTATTCTATGTGGCCAGAGAAGGAAGGAGAACCTCCAAAGACAATTACGTCTGGAAGTTGCAACCTAATAATCTGCTTGGTAAAGTTCCTTCCATCATTTTTATTAATAGGCCTTCAATGATCCAGCTCCTATAAGGAAGTAAAAAGTTGAGCTTGCCATGAAAAACTTTTTTTTTTTTTTTTTTTTGGCAGAAAGGTAACTGTATGGGGCAAGATAGCTGCTCTTGCTATTTGCTGAAAATTTTCTTTACATCATATCTTACAAAAAAGCAATCTTGATCCATAGATGTTGTACTGCAGTGGAGTGGTAGAGAGAAGGAGAAAGGAATCAGAAATGATCCAAGGAATAGCTTCCATGCAAAGCATGATCAACTACGCTGCCCTTCAGCCTGCAGAGGGGTGACTGGTGGGATGGGGGAAGGGAACACAAAAGGCCAAAAGATTGAGAGTTTTATAGAGAGAATGAATAAGAGTAATCATTCAATCTCTCCTGTAATCATAGCTACTGAGCAGAAAATGAAGGCTGATTAAGAAAACAGAAGTATTTTCTTCCTGTAAAGCATAATAAGACTTTGCAAAGCTCTGGCACAGAACATAGTTGATATTGAGTTCATACGGATTGAAAAGACACAGTCACGGAAGAAAAATTTACCCAGGCTTATTAACCTCTAAGATGCTCCTGTAGTTAGGGAGTCACTGATCTGTAAGTTCTTGGAAACTGGGGAAGCATCAGAACGTGATGGAGTCACAGAATTGTTAAGTGACCTTGGAGGTCACCTACTCAAACCTCCTGCTCAAAGCAGGATCAACACTGAACTCAGCCACTTTGCTCAGGGCTTGTCCAGTCAGATCTTGAAAACCTCCAAGGCTGAAGATTTCATAACTGCTCTGGGGCTCTGTTCGAGTGCTTAGTTACCCTCACAGGGGGGAAAAAATTGCCTTGTTTAGTCAGGACCCCCTGTTTCGGTTTGACAGCTGTCTCATTCCCCAGCTGTGCACCTCAGTTGAAGAGCTTTGCTCCCTCATCCTCAGTAACGTCCTCTCAGGTACTGCAAAGACAGTGTCAGATCCCCCAGGTGCTCTTGCTTCCAGGCTAAACAAACCCAATTTCCTTTTCTTTTTGTACCCTTCTCTACGCATCTGTTGGCAGTCTGCGAGAGGGGTGGTCTACTGGACAAAGCAGGCCTTGCCAAGCCTGGTGGTGGTAAAGCAGACTGGGGATCTCCTCAAGAATCACTACTTTGTCAAGATCTTTATTTTTACAGCCCATGTCTGAAACAAAGTTCAAGACTGTTGTATTTTAATTACTCATTTTTTTCACTTTTAAGTTTGGTGGGGGTTTTTAAACAATGTTAGAGGGTAGAGTTCAACGCTGTTATGACATTTTGTGCCTGGATTTTCAAAACACCAAACTGAAATGTGGCTCAGTGGTGTGGTTACTAGTAATCCACAATGGTTCCATGAATATACGACAAATTTATTTCATAATGTGCTGTTCTGTTTTCAGATATTTGCATGGGAAGAGACTAATCATTTTGGACAAACTTATGTTTAAGAGGCTTATGGTTAGAATTCATTCTAATATTTCTGTGGTTTATTCTCCCATAGACTGGCATATTATAGATTAAAAAATTGATTTGAAAGTGTTCTTGTTTTGAATTTGAGGAAGAGCTGAGTAAACATCTTTATAGTAATGTATTCTAATGGCATTATTAATTATGTCCTAAAAACTGTGGAAAAACTTAAGGAAAATAGATGGCTATGATGTGTGTACTAAACTTAAAATATGGTAAGTACTTTATATTTCTTCTCAGAAATCACTTAATGTAGCATTGGTAAAGAAAACTTTTTAAAAATTGCTTTTATTTTCTTGTGGGATAAATACTGATTGCATGTCTCTGGCTATACTTCTGATTCAGTGCCTAGCTCTCTGAAAACATCGGCACAAATGCAGACAACTTATAAATGGATAGAGTTCAGCCGTTATGTCTGTATGGTAGGGTTGAATATGGTTTAAGGATTAAAGGCAGGTGCTGCTTTAGAGTATTAAAGTCTCATTCCTTTTTACTTTAAATAACATACGATCTGTAAGCATGTATAGCTGTAGCTCCCAATATCTTCAAAAACTGAAGACAAGTTGGGGTGGGTTTTGGTTTGGGTTTTTTTATTCTTACTGCAATGAATACAGTTAGCATTAAAGATAAACTCATTTACTGGTTATGCTATATTTGTGTCCACACCAAAAGACCTGTATCACAGTGATGCTTCTCTCTCTGTCAGACTGCTTTGTGAACCACATTTAAGTGTGAATTCATTGACTCAGGGAGCACACCTTAAATCCCAAGCTAAAATATCAGCATGAACACTTCCAGTTAACATGTCTACCAGAGGTGGCTGATGCTCAGTCCTCAACAAATTAAACTTATTGTAGAGAATGCCATCACATCAACTATCTAGAGTCTAACTAAAACTTGACTTTTGAAATATTAACTTATTGCTGTAAAGACATCTTTTTTGAAATATACTGAAATACAGAGGGGAAAATATGGCTTCATTGTTTGTAAGTTAGTGTGGCTAATATTTTACCTATAATGAAAAAGAAAGAAAAATGGGGAGAAAAAAGTAATTATTTGGATACCTTCTATGTGGTATAGCAACTTAGTAACTACAAGGAGTGCAGCATCTTGTTCCTTGTTCTTATATTACTTGTACTAATCAAAACAAGTCGGTAGCTGCTATATGTGGAGGAAAGTTGAAATGGGATAAACATAGAGGATTTCTTTGTTAATCATTCTGAATTGTTGTATCAGAATTTCTGAAGTTGTTTCAAACCATTTCTGTATAGAAAATAATAATAAAAACAAAATGCTCTGTGACTTGACCCTATTTCTTCAAACTTTCAGAGATGTTGCCCTAGGTTGCACTGCTCTGTATATCAAATTTCAACTTGAAATGCAGAAGTCTGCTGAAGCTCTCCTATAAAAATGACCCGTTTCTGTGGACTTAACAACAGACGCTTGCTAGGAGCTGTCTTATTTGTTTGTGTTGGTCTGAAAGGTCTTTTAAATTACTGCTTTTAATTTTTATAACTGAAGAGAGCTATGCAGATGGAAGTATGAATAAAAAAGAGATGAAATAGATTATATCTTAAAAAAAAAAAAACCACAGTGTAGAGGTTTTTAGGATTCTTCTAGTGGAACTCAACTTCAACGACGTATATTCCCAAGGTCATTAGTATCCAATATAGCTGCTCTCAAACAGGCGTGCTTAGAGGGTGGCTGGCTTCCAAAAGCCTCTCGGAGGAGAAGCTGGCCAGCTACTCCTGCTTGGGCTGCCTGCGAGAGCAGCTGTTTCACCAGCCTGATGGCTCTGCTGCATTGAGGAACGCTGGCCAAGTCCACGATGTCTGCTGCCAGGAAAAAGAACTGGCAAATGGTACTCAAGGGGGACTTTTTCTGTCTACAAGTATGTATTCTGTAGTTCTTGTGATCAAATGAATTTTCTGTGTGCAAACTTGAATACAGTTATCTTTCATGCTCTAAACTCGACATGTACAGGTATTTTATTTGTTAAGACTTTTGCAGAAGAACCTTGAGAGGATGGATCCTTATTTTTTTCATTTATTCTTAATACACCAAAGAAAATACTGTATGTAATCTCTGCCTATAGACATATTAGAAACACCAGAGAACCAGTGCACACATCTGCATGCTCTTCTTGGAACTAAGCTTATTATGAACTGAAGAGTTGTAGTGGAGAAACAAATCATGTTTCAAGGTAGTGCTGGGAGTTATGGTTTACCTGGTTACTTTGTCTGAATCATAATTTGCATTATAAAAATGAACAAAAGTTGGGGAAAACCAAGAAGGGTAACAAAAGGAATGCTATACCAAAGGGCTGTTACAGTGAGGAAAAAACAGAATATTGAAACAGTTACCACTGTCCACAGTTCTGTAGAATTTGACCTGACCTGCAGCCAAAAAGTTATTAGTGAATTTAAAAAAAAAAAAGTATATTACTATGTACTAGTGAAATACTTGTGGAAAGAAACTTTTGAGACCTGATGGCCTTTTGATTTGTGGTCCTATATTAAGTATTAGCTTTAGTTGTCTCTCCACTCCCTTTAGAAGTACTAAATTAGTTCTCTGCCATGCAAAGTTTAGGCATATATTAAACAGAAAAGAAAATGCTGAGTGGGGAGGAAAAGGAGAAGCATTGCTTGTTGGATGTTGCTGGAATGTGGGATGCTGCCTCTTGGGCAAAAGGTGTTTTGATTGATGTTTCAAACCAGAGTACCGTGGGTTTATTATTCAAGCCTCTGAACAGAGCATACTGTGACGCATGTTATTTGGATTCTTGTGTTAATCTTGACTCATCTCAAATCATCTAGGCTTCAGGAGAATGTAAGGAATAGTATCATACTTTGAATATTGGTGCTTTTGAATATATAGGGCAATATATGTGCATTTTTTAAAGTTCCATTGTCTTAAAACTGTCACAAAGTTCCTATCCTAAATCTGCTGTAATTCTGCAGATATAGCTATGAAGCTGTACACATCTGAAATATCTGACCCCCTTGCTGCTTCTGCAGATAACCGATGAGGAGAACGTTATGGATGTTTTTTCATGTGCAGTTGCTCTAGAATTTGTATTGCCTGTTGCACTGGCTCTATATGCATGCTGTATATTCATTGACAGGGCTTTTTCTCCCAAGAAATCTCTTTTGGATAATGCATTGTTCTCCTTCTATAAGTCATAACTTCAGTAGTAGGTTTGCCATGAACTGTTCTCTTCCTCCATTTCTTCAGCATTGATCGCTTCACTAAAACATTCTTCTTTAAAATTACTGAGTTGATGGACCCTAGATCATCAAGCTGTGTTCACTTTCACATTCTCAAAACTACTGAATGTTTTAAAAAATCCCTTTGTTGACCTTCCTCTAAGTTGAAAATACGTTTTAAAAACTAATGAATAAAATGCGTGACTTGGAGATGTCAAGCATAACGTGTCACTTCTGGCACAGGAACCCAGGTATCAGAGTTTGACACAGACTGCTTTATAGCATCAAAAGATCGACGTTCACCCTTGACCGCACGCCAGGGCAGGGCTCCTTTGCGGTTCCCATGTTTTTAGCCATGGGCTGTTATCTCCTTCTGTGGTCTGTCAGGAGTGGTGCCACGAGCTGCTGCAGCCCACCGACGTGTGAATGCAGACGACTGGCAGGCAGGTTGGCAGTCCTCCTTGCCCCTGAATAGACTGATGGGGTCTGAGACTCATGGATATACAGGCAGTTCAATACAGTCAGCTCATCCTGTTCTTGACACTGTGGGTGCTCCATACAGCCTTACCCTGCTTGGTCACGTTGGGATGAACTATGTAGCAGTAGTATAGTAGTATTAAAGTTGATTAAAAAGGGGAGGGTGAAACAAAAGAAAAACCCCAAACCTTATGGTACAGCTCTGTATGTTCTTGCTTTGCAAATTCCACCACTGTCATTTGCTAAATGCAGCTAGATTGCAGTAGTTTTGCAGCCAGGTGCTCCCTAGCATTTCCAGGGAGTGGGATTACCATGGCCATAAACAGCCATGACTCAGGAACTCAGCTGTGATTTCTTTATTATCTTCTCAGGTTCTCCTATAAGCTTGTAGTGAATGTAAATTATATGCTTGCTGTTGTAACTGTGATAACTTACTGCTTTAGTCAGTAATGCATCCATGAAATACCCAACTAGATTTCTGTTTATATTTACCCTGTGGAGAGAGGTGGCATTGGTGTCTTTATTAACGTATTGACCAACATCAGTTGTCTTCAGTCTTGTCTGTTTAATTAATATAATTGATCCACTGAACATCTAGCTAATAATTCTGGGGCAAATATTCTGACTAGTCTTGTTACTAAAATTGAGTCTTAGCCCTTTATTGTGAAATCTGCCATAGGTCTACTTGCCAAAATAATTAAATGACCATTAATTTGCAATTTTTCTTCCATCTAAATACTTATTAAGCTAGATTTTTATTAAAACAATTAAGGACAAAATATTTTAAATGCCTTCACAGTAAATGAGTGCTAAGAAATAATGATGAAAAGCTGGCTTATTTTTTTGTAGAAAAGATGAAACAAATAATGGTAATATCAGTGTGTTACATAAGATCCATTGAATAGCAGCTGCAGTCAACAGAGTTTAAAGCTAGGAATAAAATGCATGATTAATGTAAACAAAGGATGTAGGAAATACTTCTGAACTTTTTTTATTTATTTGTAGCTCCATTGAATGCTTTTCTGAGAAGATGCCCTGGATTAGTTAATTGTTGGGTAAATGACTTTGTGATTCTGGGTTAGGTCAGAAATATGTATTAAAGAATAAAAACATCTGCAGTATCTAGTGAATCATGATATCCTGAGCTATAGACAGGTACTTCTTTCTTTTATCTCTTTTCAAATGATGTATTACATTGCCCATTAGTTAGCTAGTGTTTGTAAAACATCTTCTGGTGACAGATAGGGCTTTACTTAGAGACCAGAAGATGTGCAGGCATTAATTACACTCGTTAGGATTCATTCTTCTGCTGATACTTATTTGCTATTGTATGTAGTATCACCTCACATACTAAAAGGTGCATGCAGCAGAAGTTTTCCTGGCTTTTGCATTTTCAGCTCTGTTGTCCAAAGGATGAAGGAATGCATCTGAGCAAATATTTCATACTTATATTATGTAATTCATAAGGGAAGAAATATATGTCAGATTAAAACTAGCAATTAAAACCGCATCCCAATCTTGAGGAAACATAATTACTTTCTAAATACCTATTATAGTGTGATTCATTAACAGTGTATTATTTTATTAAAGAGGACAGCAGCTGTGACCTGGTATCAGGAAGCCCAGAAGAGTGGCTCAGGCCAAAATACTGTACTTAGTCCTTGTCCACAACTGTTTCTAGGCTGTGTTCCAGGTATTCCTGCTGCTGCTTATATTTTGTGCATCTGAAATAGTTCAGTCTTGAATTTTTCCTATATGTTTTGATCTGTTGTTCAGTCATGCCCAAGCCTGTAACTTTATAGACTTTCTTCTATATTTGTTCTCCTTTCATGGCATATTTGAGGTCTTTAAGTTTATCATACTTTAGGGTATTGTCCAGTTAAGTGTCTGGGGTAAATATTTCCACAGTTACAGAGGACCATTCCAAGCATTTTGCAGGCTCTGAAGTTTTCTTTGTAATAATGAAGAGAGGAGACAGTCAGAAATTTAATCTCAAGTAAAATCTTGAAGTTTGCAATTCTATAAAAATTGCTTGAGAATGCTTTGTTTCATTTTTAAAGTAATAATTTTAGCTGGGACGCACAGCTGTGAAAAGACTGGGAATGTCTAGTATGTCTTTTCAGTTGCTTCTTGTACTGAGAATTCTCACTGGGGGTAATAATTCTAATTATGGGCAATCAAGTACAGTTTAAGTCTGATATTTGGAAGAGAATCTGTTCTTGCTGAAAAATCAGACAAGCACTCAGCTGATGTAGTATTTCTTGCCATGTGTTTCCAGAATATATATAACAAAAAAAGATGAATGGGGGAAGCAGAAGAGAACTCGTGACATGTGGCTGAAGTTGTGGGGTTATACGACCGGGTTTTCAAAAAATTTCACCAAGCCATTCTATTTCTTCACAGTTCAAAATGTATTTTCAGCACTGAAAATAATAGCCATCTATCATGTTATCTAAGTTCTGTGCTGGTCATGTGGTCCAAAGGCTGTGGAGTAGTTTCAAGCTGTTCAAGTAATTTTGCATATAAAATTGAGTAAACCTAACATTAATCTCGCATTCTATGTTCTGGGAGTAATCAAGTCTGTAGGATGGTACAAAATGCTGCTTAATGGAATTTTTGTGGTTTAATTTTGAAGAATAATTTTTCTTCACTAATTTGTCACATAAATACTTACTATGGGGTAGTCTTTAGCTATTAAAAATTATTACTCTAAAGCTCTGATTTTTCTGCCAGAGACAATGGAGTTTCTGATAATTAAATGTCTAATTACCTTAAAAGATGCGTCAAACTTAAGATACAAAACCCAACCAAACAAAAAAACCGCACCACAAAACCAGCAGTGCTACTTAGTGGCTTGAATGTGTTTCACGTAGAGGGCTGTGCTGAAATGATAAGTACTGGTTGTGAATTTCTATTTCATGGTACACATGGATATCTGAAAACAGTTCTCTTTCAGCTTTTGGAAGCAGATAACTGATAATTATTTAAAACAGCAATGTTACTTGAATAAACTGACTTCAGGATATCTTACATGAAGACTGAGGAAATTTGTACCTTGTGTTCAGAGTACATACATCTCTTATTTGGATATAAAAGCAATAGCTGATAACAGATTTGAGCACAGCATATCTATATATGAAATTTCTTCATCAAAAATTTTTGCCAATGCAGTTGGTTTACATGAAAACTTGGAAACCAATTTTCAAATTAATTGGATCTGATGTCAACAGCACCGTAGTAACATTTCTATAGATTTTACTTCCAGAATGAAATGTTTTAATGAAAAATACGTAGTCATACAGTTATTTTAGTGGGGCAGGTAGTCATTGAGGATTTTTTAGGCTTTTGTAGTTTTTAATACATCTTTTGCTTTGTAGTTCAAGCATTGTTGTGCTTATTACAAGTGGATAGAAGCAGCAGAGATGCTGTTAACTGCAGGTCTTCTGAAATGTTTCTGGCGAATTAGTATTTTGCCAATCCTATGCCTCCTCATGCTCTTTAGCAGATACCATTCTATGTCACGAACAACCTTGAGCTGGAACTACGTGTACTAGACCGTAGCTTATGGAGGGAATGAAGTTAAGCTTTCTTACCTTGTTAAGGATTGTGCCTTGCCCTAGATATTTCAGGGAAAATAGTTACCATAACAAGCCATGTGCGCATCCTGATTGACAGAGCAGCCCTACTCCCAGGGTCTGCTGAGCCTATTGTAAAGTAAGTGGTCTAAGTGGGAACTTAAGCAGACACAAAAGTGTATCGTCCTCTCTGCCTGCTAGTGTGCCCTAGCTAGTGCGCGCTGGTGACAAAGCAGATGTGATCCTGAGATCTGCGTGGGGGCACGTACCCTCCCAACCTGAACACTGTGTTGCTGCTGACCTAGCTGCTATCCTTGGCATGGTCAAGCATCGTAAGAAAAAAAAAAAAAACACTACAAAACATATCTGCTGCATTTTGCGCAAAGAAAAGTTTTATTCTGCCAGCATTGTATCTGAGGGGAGGATATTACTGATTCACCTGGCTTTTTCAATGGTACACTAGTTCTCTTGCAGTTAGTTGTTTGCTACAGTGAAGAAATGGAATCCTGTAATTGAAATGAAAATGTATCAAATGTACGTATGTGCACAGGAAAAATCAGGTATTGAGCATATTCACATACCTCTGCTTTTCTTTACAAGCAAACAAGCAAAATGCTTGGAAAGGTAAGCAGGAAAAAAAAAATGGCAGTGAATGTTGTTTGTAATCCTTTCTGGCCATACTAAGTGCCTGGAGAACTTGATGTTTTAATACTTAAAATAAGCCAATTTGTTAACTGAGAGTTTGGGTTACTTTAATGAGAAGATGATCCTTTTCCCAGAGTCACATGCAGTGCAAGGGAGTTTGAATAGGGACATCATCATCAAGGAACAGGGCAAAACTGGCGCAAACCAGAGATTTCAAAAAGAGGCCAAAGAATAAGGGTATTGAGAGCTCCTTACCATGTTGATATGTCTGTAGTCAAATAAAGCAGTCTCAATAAAGGGTTTTGTTAAGGTGATCAATTTAATACAAAGCATTTTAAGTGGAAGTACGTGTGAGGACTCGCTGAAGGCTTGCGATATTATTTTAATTTGGATGGGATTTTTTTTTTTTGGTAGGCTTCATTTTAAAAGAAGTCATTTTGCATAGTGGAAGTAGGTATAAACAGTTATTTAGAGCCTTGTTTTAGCAGAGTTCTTAAGTGTAACTTAAAAGGAAGCAGTTTCTTGACTTACGGCTTAAGTTGCTTAGTAGAAAACAAAGGATGCTTTTAATAGTAATATCAGTGTACAAATAGAAAAAGAATTTATTGTGACTGATAATATACAGATTTTTCCACAGCTCTATTCTGCTGCCAGTAACGGTTAATACTTGCAGTTTTTTCGTGATGAAAGCCAGTAAATTAATTCAGCAGCTACTGAACTGATGTTTAGCTGAGGCTTAATTTTGGTGAAGAGCAATGACTTTCCAGAAAAGCCAATGACAGAAGAGAACCTGCTGGGATTTAGTGCATGTTAATTTCTGAGAGAGGGACATGGGGCTTGGGGCAAAAGGAAGTAGTTTCAGTGAAATGATAGAAACAAGTTTAACTTCCATAAGAAGTGGACAAGCTTGGAGAAATTAAGTAAACTCGTTATTGAAATGAACAATATGTAGTATGGAAGAGGCACACACTGGTGCACGGGGAAGAGGGAGCTGCTTGGTTTTGCTCTTTAACGTGGAAGTCATTTTGGCTGTTTGGCATAAAGTACCTTTTACTTGCCCCTGAAGCAGAGCAGCAAACACTAGCAGGGAACAGTATTAAATAACTGCTTCTGACTATATTAAGGGTAAATGGAGAGTATATAAGATATATAATTGATAAATGCACCAGCATCTGTATATAAAGCTCAGAACACACAGGGATAAAATTAGTATTGCAAAAGAAATTAAACACAAGCAAATATATATCAACTAATCAAAAACAACCAGCTGAAAATTAGAAGCAGCTTCCTGTGAAAGCTTTGGGGCACCTTACTAAAATAAATAGTAGGAAAAAGAACCCAGAGGCTTCAGAATAGAGCCACATACATATGTGAAAAATATTTCAAAGTGCGATTGAAAGTGGAAATACTGTACTCTGACCTGAGAAATTTTGGGCAGTCCTTTTACAAATGTTTATTTTTGCTTTGGGCTTGTGTATTTTAACACTGCCATAATAGTCAGCTACTGTTTGACGGAGGTGCAGCACGTGCTTGCGGGAAAACAATACGCAGTGTTTTATCCTTTCCTTAATATCCCAAGGGCTGCAGCATCCATATCAGAGCTAGGGTGTTTTCCACTGTTACTTTGAGAACACATTTTGTACAATAAAAGCGCAAGCACAGAGGGAAATAAGCAATATATAACGACGTTCCTGCGGTGGGTCAGCCTTGGCCAGCTGCCTGAGGTGCCGCCAGCCTCCCTGAGGGCCTGAGGCGGCCGGAACCGGCTGGAACCGGCCGGAACCGGCCATGTCCGGCACAGGGCAGCCCTGGGCTCCCCTCACAGAGGAGAACCCTGCCGCCTGGGGAAGCAGGACGCTGGAAAGGGCTGCGGTGTCTGACCCGGGCCAGCAGCCGAACACCCACCTGCCTTTCGCTCGCTGTCCTCCTCGTCCCCCGTCACTGATCGACGGTATGGAGCCTTTGACCTCCCTGCCCGGTGTTTGGGTTTGGCCGCTGGGGCGATTACCGTGGTTGGGGGCTGGGTGCCTCCCTCATCCATGGCATCCTCGGATGTGGTTTGGGTCCCTCTCTCGACCGTGCTCCTCTGGTGCTGAAGGGAGACTCCATAGGCACAGGCCAAGCCCTGGATTTTCAGACGTGGTGCAGTCTCAGGGGGTGGCGTGAGTATGTGGGAGTTTTTAGCCAGTAATGGATAGTTTTCCTATAAACATAACCTATATGATCTCTCGGATAACTAGTTGCTTATATAAACACCACGGTTGTCAGCGTTGCTCCCCCAACCCCCGTACGCAGGGGTAACTGTCGTCAAGCCACGTTTTCTCCTTAAGGTCATAGTAACAAGTACTAACTTAAAGTATGTGGCACGTGACAGGACCAGGTAGGTTAAACTTTCATTTCAATATGAATGAAGCAGACCTAGGACAGGAAGAGATGAACAGTTCATATCTCGCAGTCAGTGGTCGGGGGGTATGCTGTTGATCATTCCCAAGGCCATACTGGACTGTAACACTTGCTCCAGTGGTTAACAGTGTGAGAGTAAAGTGGTCAGTTATGTACCAGTGCTGACACTTGGCGCATCATACGGAGTGGTGTGATGCGGCGTGCAGATAAGCTGCACCTGCTGAGCCTTCCTGCTTCTGGGGAGTTTCCTTGCAGCCCCCTGTTTTAGCAATTCCAAGGATGTTGATGCTTTAACAGATTAAGGGCACTGAATTCTGTCCAGATCAGACCACGTGTAGTCTGTGAGTGTTACTCTGAGGCCATAGAAATATATCTTGACAGTGATGTTTAGAGAATGTCCTGGATGTCCAAAATTACTAATTTGTCTTAAAATGATAAACTCATTTTTCGGGCAGTGATAATGAGGCAGGTAGAAGAATGTCTCCAACTGTTGAATCCTTTGAGAGAAAATCTTTGGAAAAAAATTAGGGGGCCTTTGAAACAAAGGGTCAGAGTCTGGTATTAAATACCACTGTAAAGCAAACAAAGCCGATCATGATAATAGCACGTGACACAGCTGCACCTAATCATACTAGTGATATCAAAATGAGGTTTTAAAGGCTTTGTTTCAATAGTTCCTCTTTTCATATTTGGAGTACACTTGTTTGGTTATGTATTTGATAGATAGGTTGAGACCTTGTGGGGGCAGGGTGAAGGATGTGTGTTTGCTTTATCCCATGTAACTTCACTTGAAGCTTCAACCACAAGCCTGGTTTGCTCTGGTTTTCTAGAATGAATAAATAGCGAAGCATCTTAGTCATGCAGAGACCAACATATTACTAATAAACATGAGAATACAATAAATGGTAACAGATGGCTTTGCCTAGTAATATATCCCAAAACACTCAAGATAAATTCAGGCCTTCATTTAAAACAAACCAACCGGCAAGCAGTAGAGGGTGATTTTGGTTTGTAAATGTTGTCTGGTGTATGAATTGCAACTCACGTGGTACGTAAGTTGTGGTGATCCTGCAGAAGCTATCCTATATAATATTGTTTGATATTGCTCAGGTGATCTGTTTATTCCTTGCAGTAATGGAAGGAAGAGAAATCTCAGTAGAGAAGAATAGTTTTTGGAAACAGGTAGTTCACTGGCTGTGCAGGTTATTGATGTTGGCAGGCTATTAATTTTGGTAGGACTTAGTAGAACTGAACACTTATTGTGACAAGCTGCCCCTGCTGAAGCCCATGGGAGTTCTTCCCAGTCATTTCAGTGGGATCAGAGTCTTTGTATGTAATACTTCTAGATTGCAAACTCATTAGGATAATGATTTGGGCATCTTATGTCTAGGTCTTTTCACACAGTGGCATCGAGTAACATACTGTACAAGTATTTTGCTGAGTAGACTTTGTAATGCTAGGGGAAACTGCAACCCTGGTGTTCCAATTCTGTCCTACTTCTATATTTTCCTTATAAAGGAAGGCCTTTCTTCTAAGTTAAAAGCTAAGGCTAAATAGCTTGTCCAGTTACTATAGTATTCAATCAATTGTAAAACATTTTAATTCATTCTGCTAAGATAGAAACATTGGCAGACTTTATCCTATGCTTACTCATCAGGCCAACTTCCTATTGTTTTAGAGGAGAACTGAGGAAGACAGTGAACTAAAGATATGTTGGCTCAAACAGCAGCTTAAGCACATGCTTAACATAAGCTATGCAACTTAGTCTGTTATCTTGAATAAAACAGTAAGAGCTCAGAGAAGTTTAGAGCCAGATAGTGGGTTTTTTTAGTTATCGTTATATCTGGACACATCAAAACAAAAACTAGAACCAAACTGAAAACTTGTACCAAACACACAAAAAAATGTTATGCACTATAAAAGCTTCATGACTAATTATCCTGTCTAAAATTAAAGTTTCGATGGCATCCAGTACAGAATGGGGAGGAATAGCTTTTAAATTACTAACGCATCATTTATATATGAAGAAACTCCTGCAGGCTGGGTTACTGCTTTTGGATACACTTGATACTAGAACTCTTGTAGGAAGCCTGAGTGAACGAGCAGTGGGCATCAGCTCTGAGCCTGTGTGGTGACAGAATTCAACATGCATGCAGCAGGTGAGCGCCTTCCTGTAGCCTTAGCATTGCTGGAGTCCAGATAATGAATCTTTCTTGTGCAATTTGCTTTTGCTTATTGATTTGACTTTTCAGTCTTGTTTTTCATATGCCTCAAAACTGGGCATTTGAAAAAATAGCTGTTTCACTGGACTAGTAGATTCAGTTACCCAACCAAAGTGTTTCCTCCTTGATCTGGATTGATTGTCATCCAGAGAGCACCTCTCTGAATACCCGTATAACTTATTCTTCATTTTTCATTCAACCCTTGCACTGCACTGCGAGACATCTGCAGAAACTGGATTTAAAAACAGAAGAGTCGGACCTAGCTGAAAAAACTGCTTGTATATTCTCTTCCTCATACACCAGTGCTGATTGAGCTGCTTGACTTTACAATAGGTTGGAAAGCCATTTTATGGGACTCTTTATGGAACGGTTTTCTTTTCTTAGCAGGCATTTATTCATGTGATGTATTGATGGCTATTAGAGGGTTTTGGCTGCGATGTACAATTTCACAATACACAAGCACCTTTTGAAATTGTACTATTTCTTCAGTGCTCTGTATTTGGTGTCTGCTAAAAGTGAAGCAGTATTTGAATCATTATAAAACTTCTCTGGAGCAAGGGAAGATACTTCTAGGCTGTCTTCAGTGTAATAGAAAAACCACTTGTCTTTAATCTGTATTTCTCTGAGTTATCTTAATTTGTGGGAAAGATATTTAACTTCCATAGTTAGCAGACACCAAGTAATCCTGTTAATGCCTTGCAGTGTTGTATATGTGTGTTTCAAGGAACAGATGCTTCAAATCAGGCCTTCACTGTGGAATGGGGACTGACCAAAAGGGAGCATCTTTAGGGTATTTTGACACAAAAGATATTTGTTTGCAAATCAGTTTGGACCAAAGATCATCAGAATATCTCCTGCCTTACCATTTTTTTTGTTTGTTTTGCGAAGTTACATTATTTAGCAGCATCTTTGACAGTTCATGCTTCTCTTTAGCCTGGGGAACTTCATAGGTAATGCTGTGATAAGTAGCATTTGGCTGACCACCTGCTCGCTCTCGTTCTGGAAATATTACAACTGGCCATGAAACAGCTATGAACTGATCACTTGACCATGGCAAATGAGCTGCCCTCATCAGTGTGTTCTGGTATATATTTAACTTAATAATGTGAGCAGATGGTCATTATATTGATTCATGAAGCAAGGGAGGAAGCTTGACTGTCTTGATAAGGTAAGGCCTGATGGCTGAGCATTGGAGTGGGGCAAGAAGCAGGGAAGGAGAGGAAAAAAGGAAATTTTTGTGGTGGCGTTTTTATGTTTGGTTTTGTTGTTTGTTTGGTTGTTGGTTTGGTTTGGTTTTTTACAAAGGACCATCGTGGACAGGAATAAAATAAAAGCAAGTTTAGGTGACTCATCACGCTTGTACATATGGTCATTTCCCTGGAGATAGAGACTGTTAGTGCACAAGCATGATGCTGCTGAAGTATTCGCACTACTGACGGTGCTAAAAAGGGGGGAGGGCAGTAGTTTGTAGAGTTGTGAAACTTCTCGAGTTTTTTGAAGGGAAAAGGTAATGTTTAAGTAATTTTTTTCTTCAGTAATTTTTTTGCAAAGAACAACTTTGTCTCGCCATGTAATAGGGTATAACTGGAGATTTAAGCAAGAGGCTAATTCTATGAAATACTCAGCAACTATCCTTGCTAGCTAAACCAGGAAGTTCAGAAATTCCCGACTTGGATCAGCTCAAAGGAACAGCTTGATTTGGTTATTCATCTTGTAATTTTCACAAGAGAAGTACTATATACAGAAGAATATTCTCTTGAGCAAGAGCTTAGTCTCGTACTTTGGTTCCTGTTTCTCCTAGCTGCTGATTAGCTTTGCTGTCTTATCAGTTTATGTCATAGTATGTGACTATAAATTGACTTTGCAGTGAAGAGGGAATACGGTTCGTCTTCACAGATGCTGCTGTTACCATGGAGATAAAAGGACCAATGGCCTTTTCTTGGTTTGGACTGTACTACAGTGTTCGTACAGAGATGGTGCATTCGGAAATGCAACATTTGGTGCTTTTATATTTCAGTCTAAATATCAAATGAGAAAGCATACTGTTTTTTCTTGGTGATGAAGTTTAATAATAAATACAGATTTAGGGACTTTTTCTGGAAGCGGAAAGCAAGCCCACCAGGAATGTGAAAACAGTGTGGCTGGTTTATGCTTGCTAAACCTCCTCTCTGGGAAAAACCTTTTGGCTTTGCAAAATATAACCCTGTAGAGCCTTTGGGTTTATCTGATGCAGTGTTTGATGCTGGTTACATCACCAGCTTAGTTATCTGTGATGTTCCACCGTGGCTGATCTTGAATGAGCATGCAAAAGCTGTGAATGTGATTTTATTTTTTTTTCCTTAAGAAAAAGCTTTTCTACCTCAGATTGCGTGACAGAAAATATAAATACTAAATCCACAACACATTCAAGGATGGCTTGCAGAAGGTGTTATTTGTGAGTACCTTTTCCTTGTTCATCTGTCATCACGTCTCTGATATCTGTGTTGAGGATTCCAGAAATGGGAGTAGTGATCAGTTTATTGTTTGGTACGTTTCTTTCCATGAACCATTTTTAGGGTGTTACCTTTGTGGCAGATGAATGATCTGGATATTAGAAAGCCATAGACGATGACTGTGTTTATGCACACGGGTATTTAAAAATTTAGCCTAATAAAGTGAATATGTCTATGTTTAGCAGTGAAAAAAATAACAAAAAACCCACTTCGCATATAAGAAGCAATGCAGGATGCTAGGAATTCTGTCTGTGATGAGTCAAGAATCTCTCTTCCATTTTGTTCGAATGCTTTGTCATATTAAAGTGTAATCTGTCTTTTAAATACGTAAATACTAATACAAGGATATGGAATGCAGTCTTAAGCAATGTAATACCAATAAGGCAAAATATCACTGTGTTGTTGTTGTCATTGTAATATATGCTTGATCAAAACCTAAAGATGCATTAATAGCTTATTATTTACTTGAACAGTTTCTCAAATGTTATAGTCAGCATAGCAGGAGTTTAATATTTCATTCATTTAATGGAGTGCAGCAGCTCTTCGCAAGAGCTGTCACATTTGGTAGAAGAGCTAAGTGCTTATCCACTTGTAGCCAGAAGAAGGACAATGCTAAAGTTTCCATACTGTTTGTGGTGTCAGTGTCAGGGTATGTATGGAAACCAGACTAGGTGGTTTTATTCAGATGAATTATAGTGGTTCCACATGATCCTTACTATGAGCTTTCTCTTAAACCGTACTGCAATGTTGTTCGGCTTCAGGGAAAAATCAGAACAAAACAGACACGAGTGTGCAGTTAAGTTGTCCTCTACCACCCACCCTCGCTGCCATGAGTGCTTCACTTCTAATCCAGTGTTTTGAAATGGCTGTACCTGCTATTTGCATTTCTGGACTCTGGTTAAAGATCCTCTCCCTTCAGGGTTAGCTTTAGGTTTGCCAGAAGATCATACATTAAGCAGATGCAATTGTCATCTGTAGCCTTTTTCAGTTATTTTAGTAGTGCCTGTGAGGGTCCTAATTTGAGTAAATCTGCTCCCTATTCAGTAGCACTGTCTGCACACAGGCATAGTAAGTTCAACCATTCAAGAATAAACTACTCAAAATGAATATTGAAAAAGTCTTGAAATCTGTTCTGAAGTTTTCTTTAGCCTTTTGTTTTAGAATGATGGTATGAATGGATAAGTTGAAATGTTTTATAATCAAAATAAACTTGGAAGTATACATAGGAAGTTGAAATAAGAAAAGCGAACTTGGAAAACAGGTTGTAGCCTTCCAGGTATACATGGATCAGCTTTAAATATAATGCCATATGTTCATACAAGGGAGAAGTAGTAATGTTTGCGTTAGACTCCATTTTAATTTGAGTTCTGGGATTTGGGGATTTTGTAACTCTCAGCAGGGGACAGAATTTCTTACAGTGCTTATCGTGTGGTGTTAAAGAACATTTAATCTCAGTAGGTTACTTTCTTTAACAGTGATGTTGCAGTCTTATTTATAGGACCATCTTATGCAGTATTTTCCTATATTAATGCTTACATGTTGGATATCTTTTACCTACCTCAGCACATTGCTGTAGGAAACAAGATATGAACTGTGACTTCTTCTATAATTCTGAATTTTAACTCATATTTAAGAAAGTTGATGCTGATAGTTGAAAAGAAGGAAAATGTAAGCCTGGGGGCTTTTTTAGAACTAACTGTCTAGAACATATATATACAAAATCTTCACATTCTTAAGAACTGATCTCTTCTGAATACTGAAAACTATGTTGAACAGTTAAATACACCAGCTCTTTAATGCATGAGTAAGTTTTGAGATGAAAACTTAAATACTGTACATCTGTCAGTGTTCTAATAATATATATGCTAAGGACTTTTGCTTTTTAAAAAAATATATCTTTTTTTACATCTTAAAAAGAAAATGTAAAAAGCCAGATTATTGCTGTTTTAAAAAAACCTAAACAACAGTGCAAACTACTGGGATTAGCAAAAGCGTTTTTTCAGATGCTGCACTGAGCAGAACATATGTCATTGTACCATTGTTTTAAGTAATAGTATTTGCTTTGCTGTAAATCTCTTATGCTATATCTGTGTAATTTCATTCTTTGAACATCAC
Source organism: Haliaeetus leucocephalus (assembly GCF_000737465.1). Lineage (NCBI taxonomy): Eukaryota > Metazoa > Chordata > Aves > Accipitriformes > Accipitridae > Haliaeetus > Haliaeetus leucocephalus. The sequence continues at coordinate 1,822,435 of NW_010973420.1, forward strand.
TAGTTTTCCTCTTTCATGAGCTTCAAATCCAATATGTATAGATGTCACTATTTAGATTTGGTTTTACTATGATTATTGCTTTGTGAAATTATAAACATGGCTGTATTTTGTAATGTGAGTTGTAATTTCTTGAGAAATTCTGGGACCTAATTTAATGATGTGGGAAATACAGAAAAGATGCAGTGAATCTATCAATTTTCTGATTTAATCTAAAAGACTTTTTCCTTCTATCATACGCAGCTTCATGTCTCTGCTCGTCTTTATTTCTGGTTTTGGACTGTGTGTGGGGGGGTTTCTACAGATTTTGAAAGTGACTAGTAAGTACAAATGATAGAAGTGCATTTCATGTGTACTGTAAATTATTGTATAGCACCCTTCAGAACAGATGGTTTTATAGTAAGACTTAATCAAAAGGGAAATAAATGCTCGTAATTATAAGTGTCTACATATTAACAACCTTAATTAAATTCACCCTAGTTACAGCTAACCCAGTATTGGAGGCTGCCTACAAACTGTGCCTTGGCTAGGATGCAAAAGAATCACCTCTTGCCTATTTATGTAGGCTAGTACTTCATTTTTATGAAACCGAAAAAGTTTGTAATAATTATTTTTAAAATAGTTACCTATAATGTTAATAAGCATTGTGTTCTAGGGTGGGACAAAAATAACTGATGTTTCTTGTTTAGTATGCTCTGATAGTACTGGTTTTATTCTCCCAAGAGATTATAATTAAGGCCCTTTTGATGGAGGAGAGGTCAGTGAAAGCATACCTAATCATTCTTTTGAAAAATCCAGCTGTGGATGCTGGAGTTGGAAATACATACAGGGTAGTATTATTTAAAACAAGAACCTATCAGTTTGCATTTATACTGCAACACGTACAAATGCTGATGTTTAATCATTTTGATGACAACCAAATTTTATGTATTCTTGAGCAAAATTCAGTGGTCTGTGCTCTAGCCTACATGTGCCCATCTCTTAGAACTGTGGATTTTATTCAGCATCCTTGATAGCTAGTGAAACTACCTCTGTTTTCTATTACAAAAAAGTCCTATGCTACAATGTTTTAAACTAGGTTATATGACTACTGCATGGGATGGGGGACAGAGATGGAAGGAGAGAGATGCCATCATAACAGGTCTAGAACATATGGTTATGCTACTTTATGATATCTGGACTGTTTTCTTGACTCTCAGAGTACAGTGCAGGCAATTATATTGATGTTTACTTGCCATGAGTTGTCTTGTTACCTTCCTGTGATTTGGTGTCCAACAAGCTGTGTACAGAAAGCCATCTTGTTTGAAAGGAAATGATAGGAATAAAGGTATTGTAGTCTTCTATAGTGTGTGACGATCTCTGCCAAGTACATGTGAACTGTAAGGTTTTTACATATGCAGCCATAAAAGCAATAACAGCATTTAATTTTGTATAGTTGCCATTCAAAAAAGTGTGTAGGAAAAGACTGTAAATAATAAGAACAGTGTGAAAAAAGATAACATTTGCTATATGCCACCACAACCTCTCCTTGACATACTTGGCTACAGACTGCTGGACATAAAGTGGGCTGAAACAAATAAAAAAAATTAAAATAAAAAATAAAAAAAAGAAAAGCTTTTTCAGTGCTACTTCAAAAGCCAAAATCACACTGTCCTGTGTATTTTCGGTGAAGATCTGAGTAGTGAAAGGAATATCTTTGATGTCAGAACGGTAGGAATTTGTCCTTGCCAATGTGAATGGATCATCTGCTACATCACCTCTTAGCGGACATGTCCACGGACAGCTACAATCAAACTTGGGCTATGAGGAGATTATGTGAGTTGCCATATAAAGCTATCTGCTGTTTTCTCTGCTGGGGTGAGTTTCCAAAAAGCAAGTTGTTTTGTGGGGTCAGTCAGTGTTGATTCCAAAAGCCTTTCTAGCATGTTAATAAACATGTTAATAAGCAAACTTTCAGCTGGAGTCAGTATGAGGCTGTATTATTATGACTTTTATTGTTTGTCATCTATTTGGAGATCCGTTTGATTATATTTCAAGTTTTGTTTCTCATTAAAGAAATAGTTAGATTTATTAAATGAGAACAGGACAGACTTTACTAGTTTTTAACTATAGTCTTTTCTAATCTCAGCTGTAGCCATAAGTCTGGATTGACAGGAGAAAGAGAATTTTCAACTTGTAAAATAATGTTGTTATTCATCAGGACAGAACACTGAGAAATGGAAGTATTCCTTTTATTATCTTGTAGGCATGAATCCAGTCAAACAAATTATTCTTAGCTACCTCAGATGACATTAAAGTGAATGGACTTATATAGGGGATGAACTTGTCTACCACTTCTGCTATTTACAAGCTAACTTTAAAAAGGATATGTATTAACTAGCACCAGGTATACAGAGTGCCTGAGGCAGTATAGGAGGCTGCACTGGTATAAATTTTTTCCTGGTGCTTGCACATACTCATTGGAACACAGCACCTCATGGAAAAACATACCAGAAGAAAAGGAAGAATACTGGCAGATGGAGGTGAACAGATTGTTATTTCATCCCAAGAAGAGGAATAGTGTATGAAGTAATGTGGCTGTAGAAAAATGCAGCGGTTAAGATGAATAAACGTACCTCGTAGACTCCTGTCATCAGCCACATCATTAACTTTATAAAAAGACATTTCTTCCAGCAGTGGTCCTGTACCGATACACTTTTACCAAGTATCTGTGAGACAGCAGTCTCGCAGTCTGTTCTGTTTGAAAGCTGATAATCTTGTTAGGAAGAAGTTCTAAGACAGTGATGATTTAATAATGCTGTCAACCTACTCACAGGTTTACACATGCTTAAAATTAAACAGTAGCAAAATAAAAAAGGGTTGGATATCTTATCCTGTACTAAGTTCAGGGTTAGGAGGACAAGCTTTCTCCTGGCTCTCAACATATCGCTGGATGGAGGTGGTGCGTGCTAGAGCCGGTAGCGCAGCAGCACTGCCCTGTTGCCAGGAGCAGGAGGATGGTTACCAGCCTACTAAGAGGACATTTTGAAAACAGTAAGAGGATAGCCTGTTAGAGCAAAAGTAATTCCAAGTTAATAGCCTGGTATTCTGTTCTCCCAGGTTGTTTTAAAACCAATATTGAGAAAATAATCTACTGAGTTTGGGAGTCTTGTGGATGATTGTAAGAGAAAATGGGGGGCGGCGGCAAACAGTTGTAGCTTTATGTGATGATCAGTAATCTGTTTCTTTTCATTTGTACATCTAAACAAGGCTCTAGTACTGCAAGACTAAAAAGAATGGTCACTTCTGTTGGCTGATAGATATGAAAGCGTTGTTAAAATGAGTGGTTTCTAATGGCAAACATAATGGAATTTATACAGAAGTGAGAGGAACGGTTAAAGCTACTTTGGGTCTGTATACTTATTTCGTAGCTGGATTTTTCTTATTATATTGGTATCCTGAGGGAGATGTGATTTCAAGGTTTTCTTTTAGATTTGGTTGTTTTTACTATTTGACTAGTCTGTTCTCAAAAGAGCTTTCTTTAAAAATTGAGAAGTGGTTACCTGTCTGTCAGTACTTGGGGAGAGCTGGAAGAAACTTGGCCCAGCAGCGGGAAATTGCAAAGCTTCCACGTCCACTGGGATGTTGCAGTAATGCTTCAGAAACTGAAATTACCAGAAGAGGCATTCATCAATTTAGTCATTTGTCTTGTGTCAGTGCTGATGTAGCTATGCTCTATTTATAATCTTAAATCATCTGTTTAAGACCATAGATCAGAGATGTAGAAACTAAGGGCCAAGTATCTATGATACTGTGAACAGGGGAAGTGATTACTTCTCCTCTGAATTATTTAAATACACTTCTTCTGATGTCTTTAGGTTTTACAACTTAGAAAATAAATTCTATTTTGAATGCAAACTTGTGTTGAAGGCTGATCGAAAAATCTAGCTATATAGTTTAAAAAAAAGGGGGGGGGGGAATATGTGAATCTTGAACTTTTTCTGATATGTTCCAGAGGAGTAAATGAATGGAAGTACAGTTTTAGCAGGTGATTGAAGGCACAAAATGCCACATATGGATCTTAGACTCCACCAGCAGAAGGTGGATTTGCTTTGGGTAAAATTAGTATGCTATGACAGAGGCTGTAAAGCCTGGGCCTCATCATTTGTCAGGCTGATTGAGCATCAGTTAGTGGGATCTAGAGGGACCAAAACACTGAGTCAAGATATCCCTGAATTTTAAAATTTGGAGTCCAAACCTCATGTTGGCTTCTGTAACTAGTTGGACAAAAAGTCTGTGTTTGAACGTGCTAAGAAATGGCTGAAGCCTAATCTTATGTATTGAACATACATCTTTGACATCTGAGATTTTCTTGTTGCAACACAGCAATGATGTGTGGTAACTTAATTACAAGCCTGCAGTTAAATGCTGTCATCTGTTTTGTCTACTCCATTCCTGCACCTATGACACACAGAGTGCCAGTGTACTTACTACTTGACAAACCTTTGGCACTTCTTATTTGCTATCAAGGTGACTGGACTTTTGCATTTCTACTGCACCTTCGAAAAGAAACTCAAAGCAGTTGAGCTCCTAACCAGTCTTGTGCGATAGGTGAGTATTAACCTTAACTGCAGATGAGCAAACTGAGATTATAGGGAGAACTTTTTTCTTTATTGTTTAGATTTTTTTCTGGAACCTAGGAAAAGTTGGAGTAGGACAGATTTATGGAGCCTTGTGGGCAGATTCTGTTTGGAATAGCCAGGAGCAAGCTCTGTTCAAAATGCTTTGTTGAGCAGAACTGAATCCAGACAGATTTTTTTCATACTTTTACTGGTTTATTCTCTGAAGAAGGAGGTACTATTGGTAAGAACAGGTAGTTTTGTATGGAAAAAAGGAGTGGTGGGAAGGGAATCTGGGACACTTTCATACTAATTTCCTCCTTTTGCTTCTACTGAAAAAAATAAGGTTTTCACAAAGCAGGAAGCAGTGATTTCGTCAGTGTGATCAGTTTCCCTACCCAATGTGAGACTATCGTGCAGAACACACTTACAACGTACTACCCTGGTTCTGTGAATTGTGTGGAGCAACTTGAGTGAATATCGTATGTTTTTCTTGTCAGAAAATACAGCTTTTGCGTGTTCTAACTGCTTTTATCATGGTCCATCGGTGTTTTCAGTAACATCGTCCATCTGTCTTTAGAATTGTTCTGGTCATTTTTCCAAGTGGTTTGAAGGTGCCACCAAGTAGTAATTGTGCACTATGAGGTGTTAGCAGGGTATGTCCCGTGATGGCAATCTGCCTCATGACTGAATTGTGTTGCACTTGTGTTTCCAAAAAGCTCAAGTACTTCATAGGAGTTACCATCAGTTGCTATCTTTAAACAGAAGACCTAACTTATCTTGGCCTGCAGTTGCTGACACACAGAAATCTGGCAACAGAAATCAGAACAGGCTGACCTTGTGTTTTTTTTAAAAAAGGATTAGTAACTGACTCCTTTCTGAACAAAGCCTGACTTTTTTTGCTTAACCACACTGTTTGATCTTATGTGAGAGTGACCTCACAGGATTCACTTTAAGCCTCAGGGATGCAGAAGAATCAAAATCAATCTTCTGAAACATTTGTCAAGATGCCAAGCAAAAGATGGGGGGAGAAGGTGTGTGTGTGTACACATACACACGTTCTCTATTAATAGTCAGTTTGGATGCTTACAAGCTAAATGAGGATTTTCAATTTAATGGCTACTTCTTCCATGTGTGCCTGCTATGAGAGCTAGGAAATATTGATTAATTTTTTTATGATTTCCTAGAAGAATGCTGTGTCTAAAGAAATTTGATTAGGTGGTTTTATCATGGAGGACTTACTGTGCTAAACCTTGCTTAATGTTTCCTGGCACAAACATCAAAAATGCTGAGAAGTGTACTGTGTGTTGCTTAAAGATTTTTCTAAGCTTTACTTCAGATGCAATACCTTGTCTTGTTTTGCAACTCGTCTTTGTTTTTAAGGAAACAATGCAACCATAATGATCTAGGGTGCAGAATATCTTTTTGTGTTGTAAAACTTTATTTTTTCATGCTTTGAACAAATGACAGCAATTAAATTAGTATTGCACTTTTCAGAATATTGTTTAAAACTTGGGTGAAACTTAGATTCTTTCAAATTTGTAAGTGGCATATTGCAATACGTATAATTACCAGGCTTGAAGAAAGCTTATGTCCATATTCATCACATTATTCCTCCTCATGTTTAAGCACTGTGTTTGTAATTCCATTAACAAAGAAACAGCTTGACTGGTGCAGAGTAACGTGCAAGTCTGAAGCTTCATTTCCATAGGAATTTTAACCCTCAATGTTTAGTTTTTGCCTCTGTTCCACATGGCAAGGCAAAAACAAAGTCTTAAATTGGCATTTTATCTTAATCTTGCAAGAAAACTTTGATTCTTCATTGCAACAGTTCATCACTGTCATTCTTGATGTATATATTTAAACTATGGGACTATTTCCCCTCTTTATTTCCTGGGATTCAGAATTGACAGCTGTACATCAAATTTCATTCAAAGTTATCATGAGTTTCAAATATACCTATTAGCACATGCTTTTCCCTAAAAAGCCCCTTTCTAAACACTTGGTGTTTTGACTTTGTGTTTTTCCTTGTGTCGTAGGTCTTTAAATACTCTGCACCAGTTTTGCTGTCCAGCTCCATTGTACCATACCCAGCTAGCTGTCCCTGCCACACACTCAGAGTACAGGTAAGAGTAGATACGGTCCACCCACTTTTTATTTTTGGAGAGAGATCTAATGTTAACATTTGACATAAGAAAAGGAATAGTAGTTTAAGTTTTAAAAGAAAAAAAAAAGATTATTAGAAAAACATATCAAACATTCTTAACATCTCATAGGATAGTTCTATTCACTTCTCTCAGGCACTCTTGAATTATACAGTAAAATGAGTTTCATGTGCTTTAAGAGGCACATCCCCCTAGACTCTTTGAAAGGTAGGAAGAAGCTAGTGGTAGGTTTAGTTCTCACATAACAAACATATTGAAATGTTTATATAATTTATGCAGGATATTGATGTTCTGAGCAACACTTCTTTTAACCTCTGAATATTTCATGACAGTATGTGAGGTAAGCCATGTATTGTGGCACTCTCAAGGTTAAAGGCATGGACCTGCAAAAGGCTCAGCACTGCCTTTTGATTTGAATGGAAGTAAGGGGGGTTTAAACAGATGCAGGCCCTTGATGCTAAGCAGAGTCTGCCCTGAATATATGAAAAATATATGTTTTCCAGCTAATAATGCTTCGTTTAACATAGATGTCTTTACTGTGTGTTTTCCAAGCTCTCTTTGATCAAATGTGGAGAGCAGTAATTATACATCTTAATACAATTCATTGTCAGTGCCAGTGTTTATTTTAAGTCATCTTATAGAAGCATCAAAGGACAGCTAATCTAAGTAATTAGAAATGTGAAAACTGTTAAGAAATTGTGCATGTCATGAAAAAATAGTCATTCATTTTTTTACTATTAGTGATTAACTTAGTGATAATTGCCAGCTCATGAATAATATTAATATCAAAATATTGGAAGTCTGGTGCTGAAAAATCAAATCACTTTGTACTGGTAATAAGGAAAGACAAAAACAAACAATGAATCCTAAATCTGTAAATGCATAGACATATTTCTGATTTGAATCTGTCATCTCTTAGTTATCTCTAACCATGCATGTTTGGATTCATCCTGTTGTTTTACACTGCAGCATCTGTTTGTATGTTTGTTTTTTTTCTCCCATTAGAGCTCTTAGTTTTATTTGGTGGTAGTGAATGCATAGTTGAGTTGTCTTTCAAGTTAGTATTCTGTCAGTGAGGAGCAGTGCCTGAACACTATTAGATTCCCCACTTGCTTTTTAATGAGGCTTTTGGTTTTCCTTTGTCCTTAGTTTATAATGCTTTAATTTTAAGGACTTGTTAGAGATCTTCTTATAGGGATGTTGATTGGAAAACCAGTTGTTTCTTGAATGTTTCGCTATCTTTCTCCATGTAGGTTATTATTTTTATCAGTAGCATTTCTTCTGGAATTAAAACTTAAAACAGCATAACTTTGTCCTTAAAAAATCCTAAACTTCTCTAGCTTCTTTGTCTTTCTGTCTTTGTGCAGTAAAAAGGAAAAAAAAAAAAGCCCTAAGTGTGGCCGAATCTGTAAAGCATCTACAATTTTTAGAGTGCTAACATGTAAAACAAGATATAGATTTGGATAATGCCCAAACATATGCCCTAAGACCTTCAGCTTTTCTGTAAGGACTGGGGTGTATGAAGGAACTCATCATTGACCTTGTTTGCTCTCAAGGAAGTTTAGGTCTCAAACTCTCCAACCGTGTGTACATATATAGCTGTAACTTCGTTAGCATGGGTGGAGATACGGGAACTTCCAACAATTCATAATATAGTATTGTTGCCCATATTCACCTAACAGTAATGGAGCAAGAAACGGGTCGGTCACTGGCTGCCAGGAAACTTAACGTGCTCTACATGTCACTCACCCCCTTTCCTGGCTAACCAGTGTAGGTCTACTAGCAGAACGTGATCTGTGCTAACCTCCTTTTTTATTATGTGTGATTAGATAAAGGAGTTCAGGGATTAGATATGGCCTTGTTCTCTCTGACCTCTTTCCCCCAGCCCAACACACAAGTTACCTAGGTGCAAGATGAGCTTTTGCAAAAGATGTTACAGAGCCAGCAAAGCGTGCTTGTGGCAAAGGTGGCCAGCCATGTGCAGGGCTCTATGGGCACGAGTGGGCAGCAGGCTGAGGGAGGCATTTCCTCCCTTCTGTCACCACTTGTGAAACCTTCTCTGGAGTGTCTGGCTTTTTGAAAGGCATCAGGATACTGGAGCAGGTCCAGCAAAGGGCCACCGAGGTGTCTGGGAGCCAGAGCACATGAAAAGTGAGGAGAGGCTGCAAGAACGGGGGCTGTTCAGCCTGGAGAAGTCTCAGGGCTGGTGCTATCTTCAACTCCTTAATAGGAGAGTATGGAAAAGGTGCAGCTAGCCTCTTCTAGGAGAGGATGGCACAAGAGGCAACAAAACCAGATTGCAGTAAGGAAAATTCCTATTAGATAGGTATAGGGTAGGAGAGAGAGTGGAATTTCACCCTGAGCGTGGTTAAACACTACAACAGAGGCCAGGAGAGGAGGTGGTATCTCTATCTTCAGTAGTACTCAGTTCAACTGGGCACAGCCCTGAGCAGCTTGATGTAGTTAGCCCTGCTTTGAGCAGTGGACTGGACTGCACAAACCTCCAGAAGTCCCTTCTAACAAATTATCCTGTGATCCTGAAGGACTCTGTTCTTGGGAAGGAAAAAAGAGCTGCAAGTCTGTTCTGTAGAATTTAGTTTCAAATTATACAGTGATGCTAATGCTGTCCCAGGTAGTATCCTACACACAAATGTGGTGGTGTGTTAGACCCAGACTGTTATAGTCTTCCTCATGTCGGGAATTTTTTTGGTTTACCCGTGAGTTAAATTTCACTACATCTGTAATCTCTTAGTTGAGTACAAATTATGCATCTGTTTTTGTAAACAACCCATATATGGGAATCCTACTGCTGTGAATGAAAATCAGCTACTAGAACACTAACAAGATTGGGCTTTAAATTTCCACATATATTTAATAGCATTAAATTTAGCTTTTAGTCTTCCCATTTATCAATTTATATATAGAAAGCATTAGAAACAAAACTAACAGAAATGGATGCTTCAGTCTAACTTCCGATTTGAGGCTTTATTTAGAAAATACGCAGAGGGATTAATTTTGTAGCCCAGAATTAAAAATTAAATTTGTTCTGAAAGAAGCAATTAATGAATGCACTACAGTGAAATCTGGAGCATCTCTGATTTGCTGCTAGCTAATTGCTGGATATTTTATTCACTCCAGCAGTTTTATTTCTAGTCAAGATGATCTTTGGCATCTGTTTTGAATTGTTAATAGGGAAATAATGCATTTTTAATAACTGCAGCTATTGCAGTAATCCCTTGCTTGCTCATTTTACAATGTTCAAAATAGACAGAAATAATACAAGTTATCTTGCATTCTCCTATTGTAAGAAAAGTCTTAGGAAGCCTAAGCATATTATGTACTTCCAGCTAGTTGTTTGTCTGTTTGTCTTCCAGTTAGCCCACATGCCTCCTGTGTTTGCTCTTTTTTATTATTTTTGTTTTGAAATTAAAAAAAAACAAAACCACACACAAAAAAACCCAAACAGTAATGTCTGTAGCTTGGGCACTTTGACTCCCTCTCCCTTTCTGCCTCCCAAAGTAGAGCCGTAAAACCAGCATACGCTAGTTGAAAGCTGCAAATTCCATGAGGTGTTCTGTATCTGTTAGTGATCATCTGAATACAGGTTTTATTTTTGGCGTGAAGGGCAAAGTAAAGGAGACAGTGGTACACCTGGAGAGCCTTCCAAAAGGGCCTGGATCCATGTAGTCTTGTACTTCAGTTGCTGAGCCTCTTGCTTGATACGGCTTGCGTTATCTCAGTGGCCTTGCAGCTAGAATATGTGCAAAGCAAAGCCCAGAGATACAATGGCATTCAGAGAAAGTAAATTTAATCATCTCTGCTTCTTGTTTGAAGAACAGTCTGTTCCCAGCATTTTCTAAACACATCTTCTAAACACATCTTTCTAAACAATCTTCAGTTAGTACTTCAGCCTATCTGTATAGGTGCTAGATACCTTATACTAATAACATACACATACTTTCGTGCACCTGATAGCTGTTGACTTGGAGTGTATCACTTGAACCTTCAAGTTACTCAGTTGTTTACACCACTCCTGAACACTCAGGGTTCGTTTACAGTCTGAGGATAGTTCATCTGCCCTCTAGCCCTAGTGCTGCTGTAGCCGTTAGCTATTCAGGCTTTTGTGCGATGAGTGTTACAGCAGAAATGGCTGTAGGAATGGCTCCACACAGGAAGATATAATGTAGAAGAGTGCCCATGCTTGGAAATATAAAGTCTTATTCATATCTGTATTCTTTGTATGGATATTTAATAGGCTGACATATGCACCTACAACTGTGGACAGATTTGCTTACTACTAATGTCTAAGCGTCTTTTCATCTGATGTGTTTATTCATAACTATGATTTGCTTGTTCTGATTTGCATGAAATGTTGGCTGTCACTCACTCCTTTCTCCATCCACTTTACCTTCCATCCTTCTAATATTAAATTAGATGCCCTTATCATGTCCAAAGACCATTTTCAAAATCGTGAAGCTAGAGATTTTTTTCTTTTTTTTTTTTCCCCAGTGATACCTGTGAAAACAAAAAGATAATGCAAAGGATGTTATAGTACCAAAGAAATCCCATCATTTTCTTGCAGTCTCTACCTGCTTAATGTTTAATCAGCACCTCTGGGAGGTAAAAACATTATTCTGAAAATACTGTACTTATGTGAAATTTTAATGTGGAATCTTTGTTTCACCAGGTGATGTTGGCTTACATGCACAAACCACAGTATGGAAGACGATAGAAGGATTGATTGTGCTATTTCTTTTTGTCTGAGCCACTGGTAGGCATTGTAGCTATTTTGTTACCATAACTGGTTAACACAGAAGCTTATCATACAATGATGTGTAGCTGACAGATGCTTCTATATTGTGCTAGAGTGGTTTGGTTTTTCGTAGGTTTTTTCAAGAGTATGGTGAGAATTCTTGCACACTAGGCACACTAAGGGAAGATCAGGAACTTTTTGCTTAGATTCCTGAAAGTGAAGAATACCCGTTTACAGATAAATTTGGTTCTTTGCAACTCTCTGTTTACTTTTTCAACTGATGAGCACTATACTGTTTCCCAGGCTTAGACACATAGCAAATACTTCACATGTTCTTCATACAAACATCTATAAAGACATTCCACTCTACACAGCAGACTCCTCAGCCCTGTGGTAGTTCCCCAGTCAATGATGAGTCACAGGTGAAACTGTAGCTGCAGGAGCCGTACTTCAGAATCCTTTGTACTATTGATACGACTATTTATTGAAGTTTTCTACCAAAAAAAAAGTTAAATAGGAATCTTATTTCTAACTGAATAGCGATTGCCTAGCTGTACAATTTAGCACATTTAAGCACCGTAGCCTCTCTTTATAATACACGTAGATTTAAAAGCTTGACAATATTTTTTCAAAATGAGCAAAGGAGTGAAAGCAACATAGCTCAGACCAGCCAGCATACTGCAACAAAGACGGAATATGCAGATGAAGAAAGCAAAACAGATCCAAACTCTGACCAAATCATATACTCTGTGCTAAGTCAGTGTGAGGTTCAGATGATTATATAAGGCATCTGTGTTCAAACCCTATGGCAAAGGAAAGCTGGCATAATTATAGTAATACTTGTAATTTTCCACTTGATGCCTACGTGATCTAGCAATGCAAAAATGGTGAATTGTCTTCATACACAGCAAACTCTTTGAAAACAATCAGGAGTTGGCAGAATATCATGAAATTTACTATTTGTTTTTGGATTTTCTTGTTTTTTCTTCCTTCATTGTGTTCCTTTCCATCCTCCTCCTTTAGCGTGTTGTTTAGTTTAAAGGAAGTGACCACTCGTGGTTGTGTTACTGATAAAGAAGTGACCTCGTACAAGCTTCCTGCTAAGCCGGCATCCCTTCCTCCACCCGCCATAAAGCACATTATAGCATTACAGATGTAGGTATTCCAAACTACTTCTTTAATAGCCTTTGTGCCTTCTGGTTTGTAGCACCATTCATGACGCTGGCAACTCTGCATGGAAACAGAGTTGTTCCTCCTACTTTAAAAAGCGGTGGGGGGAGTAGTAAAGTGCAGATCTGTTACTCATCAATATTTCTGTATGTAAATCACCAGCAGAAGGGGAATGCATCTGTTCTGCATTTTCAGTGGAATGTGGGCAGTGACAATACCTGTGGAAAGTTTCTTTTAAACATGTTAAAAATAAAGGAGCCGTGGCCATAGTAGGCTGTGTATGTGTATGACTACTTAATGTAAGATTTCCTTTGGGAAAAAACAGAAATTGCCCTTTCAAAACAGCTTTTGCCTCTGAGTTTAACTCTTAAGTGTTGGCCTAGGCTCATTTGGTGGTTCTTCATTGTGTTGAAAGCCCTGTATCTGAGATTGAAATGGATTAATCGGATCATACTTACAAACAAGTTACACAATTTTGTGGATTTAAAAACAAAACAAAACAAATCTAAAGCTTAATTTTCCTAATGCTGTTCCCTGTGATTCTGTTCCTCTGTCTTTTTTCTTTCTCGCCCCCCTCTTCCTTGGCAGGGAAGATAATGTTCTGCACCAGTTCTGCTGTCCACCTTCGGGGTCTAGTAGTCCATCTTCAAGATAACACAGAAGCTCGGGGTCGCTAAGTGTGCAGTCAGTGCTACACCTGTATAGTCCATCTCTCCTCTCTTACTGGTGTGTATGGGACTGACACTTGCATGGATGCCATAGGATTCTGATTCATGTCAAGTTTGAGTTATTCAGAATGGCACAGCCATAAATTTTGGCCATCGATGGTTGGTAATCTCCTCTCCATGCTTTTCTACAGCTCTCTTCCTTGTGTCTAGTATTTAAAACACACGCAAACTGTAAACAAATATATAAAATGCACAGTTTATTTTGAACTAAAATAAACAGTACCATAAGTCTTTAAGTGTACTGTGAGTTTTGTTACTGTATGTACGTGGTCATGTGGTATGAAGGGTGCAAACTAATGTGATTTCTTCTCCCCCAAATGTTAAGGCTATCAGGCAGGAGGGGAAGCTATTTCTTAGAATCTGTATTAGGCTGGTTTTACTGCTAACAGTCCCAGAAGTTTGTTTCAAGGTTAGGCAAACATCAACATGACATTTTATGAACGTTACTATATAGAGATTAACTGTTCTCTCTTTGCTTTTTGATTATTCTGAGGACCCAGCACATTTATGTTGTACAGCAGATACTCTGAGTGATTACATTTCTAAGCTTCTTTGAGGTCTGTCTGCTAATTTTGTTTGCCTGTGTTTGTGAAAGTCTTGTATTAAGCATTAGCAAAAGTACAAGATCATTACTTATGTATTTCTGTTACCTAACTGATGACAATATTTTTCTCTAAGCTGTGCACAAGACTGTCGTCAAAGGAATGAACTTGTAATTGAATGGCCCTGTAACTGCAACCAGATAAATGTGAACGTGTCCATGGGTGTCTAAGAATAGAGTCAAGTTACCACTGCCCAAAAGGCACTTTGTTGATTACATCTTTCCAGACACGTCTTGTGGCTCTAAAATAACTGGAGGATTTCTACTGGTTGGATCTTCCAGACTTAAACAGCCCAAGCAGATGTACCAGGAAAGATAATTTCTATGAAGTGGCATTTACTAGCCCAAAGCTAGCAAGAAGGAAAAAACTGATGGGGTGGTGGGGAGAACAGGCTCTTAAGTCTGTTGTTGCTGTAATGGGTTAAAATGTTACTCCAAAGTGTCTGGAGCTCACATGAAGGCAGAGGTGGTTGGGTGTAGGGTGAAAAGCTGATATTTATTTTTAGTTATTTGTGGCTTTGAGGATGGGATAAAAGCAGAATCATCAGGATCAAGAAGGGAAGAACTGTGAAGGTAGCTTGAGGCTCATTCTCATCCTGTATAATGTGCTTTTTTATGATCCTGAAGGAATTAATATAAAAAAACAGAATACAGGTTATTTCCTTTTCAGTTAAACTTGATCAACTGTTTCTATCCTTCCTGTTAAAAGTTTTCTTGTGCTTGCCTTAGGTATGATTGTGAAGTGTCGGAGGCATAAGGAAGAATTTGCTTGCAGAAGGCTATCTGCCTTCATGGTCTTGCAAGTTTGTCTATGTCCTTTGTTCTGACTGCAGACTGTAAACAATATATGGCTTCTTCTATTATTTGGTTTTGAATGTTCCCTAGTTTCATGTGTTGCTCAGTCATTTGGCATTACAATATATATGAAGTACTTTCGTTCCCACTGTAAAATTTGAAAATTATGTATGCAAAAATTGTGTAGTAGACTACTGCAGTTTTTTATATCCCTGGAAGTGCTCTGATGTTTACTGGGTAGGATAAAACATTGAACTGTTTGACTGTTGCTCCCAATTTTGGTCTTTTACTGCTATAATTAAGAGTTTCTCAAGAGTTGCTTCCCAAAGATAGAAACAGTAGGAATTTCTGATATTTTGACTTGCTTATCTCCCTCCCAAATGTAAACAGTAATTAACTCTCTCAGTGTACTGAACTGAAGCACTGTAATTATTCTCTTCCATAGGGTAGGAATTGTCCAATCTTTTCAATAAGTATCTTTTATATGTTTGTGTAAAGGAAAACAAAGAAGAAAGACTACTACTTAAACATGAAAATTAAAACCACCAACTCTAGGTGCCAGCCCTTTTGCCTTGAAGAGACAGCAGTTGATTACCCTGAATGTGGTTGCAGTTAATGATGTGTCTCGGGAGAAAATAAAGTCAAAGACTGATCAGTGTTATTAGCTGTAACTGGACGCTATCATTGGTTGTTTTCTATCTGGTAGTTTTCCAATTATGGGAAAATAGCATCATTATAAGTTGCTGGCATTTGAAACAATTTGAGTTGGTATCCGTAGTATCATCAAATCATGGCATTTACTCTTTGTGGAGCAAATAGAGAAGCTGACCTTCTCTGATGCAGTGAAAGTCAGAAATGCAGAAGTAAACATTTTCCTATTTAAATAAATCATGGCTGGCTAAATAAAACATGCAGTGAATCTCAGGATTTTGCACTAGAGCCTAGTAGGGGTTCTCTTTTAGTTAACCAGTGTTTAGAAGTAGATGACCTAAATGCTGTGCATTATTATAAAACAGAGAAAGAAAGGTAGCAGTGGAAAAATTTGCTTTTTCGCCTGATCCTTAGATGCATTTGCACTGTTTCTGTGAAGAGTGAAGACTGTCTTATTGTGCATTCTGGTATGGAAGGTGGAGTAGAAATGGCATTTTTCATAGATCAAATTTCTTCATTCAGGAGCTCTAAGGATTGAAGAAAAGCTGCTGGTTTGGGAGAATTCAGTTAGAGAATTTCTTCTTTGGCACCTTTAAGCACTTGCACCTAGTAGGATCAGGCTATTTTGTTTTTCTTCTGCAATGTGGAGTTCTCCTTTGCAAACATATTCAGCTCTTACGTTCTTTTGGGTGGTTTTGCCTAAAATAGGTGGGTGAGACTTCAGTTTTGCAGAGCAACTACTGACTTGCTGTTATTTGCTGTACTTGTGTTACTTTCTCTTTGTAATGGATGGTGGGAAGTCATTAAAACGGCTGAGAGCAGTGTGTGTGGACCCTTCGTGCTTGAATGGTATGGATTTTTATGTACCACTAGATGGAGCAAAAAAACCAGTTCAACTGTGATAAATTAGAGACTTATCTCCCAAAGTAGACTTTAAAATAACTCTAGCTGAAGCAAAATATTGTATAACATAAAGAGAAGAAATAATCCCCTGAAAAATGTAGTAGGGTGCAGATCGTAAGCATGACTGAAATTAAGCTTTTAAAACTCTCCCTTAGCCATTCTACCAGCTATGTAATTGAATGTGGATTGCCACAATTTCAAGCAACTCAAGATTCCTAATGAATTTGAATTATGTATATAGTTTATGGCCAAGGAAGCTCCTTACTTGAGCAGGTGCCTGGGGATGGCAGAATGTAACCTGCTGATCAGAATGGAGCAGCATTGAAGCAGCATTTAAGGTGAGTCGTAGAGGTCGTTGTCAAGAGGTAGGGACTTGGCTGCTGTCCCCTCTGAAACCACCTGACTCCCAGTCTTGAAAGGGGGACATTCATGTTATGCAATACTGATTTGCCAAACTGACCATTTTGAAGTGCAGCGCTAAGTCCTTTTTCACCTCAAATACTGAAACGGAGCACGAAGTTCTCAGAAAATGTAAACCCCAAAATATCTACAGAAGCATCTGTGAAAGTACTTTACTATCTTTACGTTGTTGCCAGGATTGTGAGTGGTGGTAGCATTTTTCGAGTTTTTTACAGCAATTGAATAGTTCCTGAAGTGGTGGCTAGAGGGAGCTCCAATGCAGTCTGTTTCAAAGCTTTCTCAGTAAGTGAATCATTACAAAAACAGCCTATTTTATTACCTGAAGCTGTAGATGAAAACAAAGGAGGAAGCCATCTATATTTACTTTTGCATGCTATTAACACTGGAGATTGATAAGTATTTGATCATGGGGAATGACAAAATGGATATATATGCCAGCATGCTTTACAGTCAATGTTTTTTATCTATTTTATAATTATTATCATAAGTACATTGTTTGTTTGTGTAGTTTGGTCTGCCTCTACCTTCCTCAAGTTGTAATACAGGATATGTTCCAGGGAAGGTGGGTGCATGTGTTTAGCAATGTATGAATAGTCATATGGGGTATTTAGATATCCTACTGTCAGATGTCTGATGGTTATGTAGAAAGCAGTATAAGAACAAGACAAACATACAGTGATACTTCTCCTAGGCTCCTGTAGGCTTTGGCAAGAAACTAATCCATAGGTGATGTCTAGTAGATTTTCAAATAAATTGACAATTACTATTTAAAAAAAAAAAAGCATGAAACAATTTCAAAACTGCTAGATAGATGTTCCTGCTATCAAAGCAGCAGAAATTCTCGTGTTACTGTTCTACCTCTACTACATTAATTATAATAATTCAGCTAAGGGTATCACACCTGTATTTACAGGGCATTTGGTGTTATGAACCTTTTCTCTCGTGCAGGTATGTTTCACAATTTCTTTTAACTTCACAAAATGTGCACAGCAGTTGCTCAGTACTGGGTGGGGAATCTGTAAGCAAGCACAGCTGCGCAGAAAGTTTGAATCATCTGCAGCAGTAATAGCTTAATGTGACTCAGCTGAACAGAAGCTTGATTTTTATTCCTTCCTTCCCCTCCTCTACTGCCTGGTGAAGGACACTTTGCCTTCCTTTCTGAAGGGAGGCCCTGGTACCTGACAGGATTACCTGAATGTGCCAGGTAGTGAACTCAGTGCTTGTCGGGACCGGTTCCTAGCTGTGATCAGGGGATCACTTGTTCTGATGAGCTGACAAAAATGGATAGATAAAGAGGAGACAGAACTTAATTGAGTCAGTCCACAAGGAGAAACAACATCTAATGAGTTCAGTGAGAGTTTTTCCTGGCTGTGTCTGGATCAAATTCAGCCTCCTTCTCTCAGCTACTGGTTGGCTTTTATGACTCAGTCCTGCTGCCATTCAGTTCCCACCCTGTGACACAGAGAAGTTCATTTACTGACCCTTAAAAGAGACTTTGGAGACCTTCTTGGGGATGGGAGGGACTCGCTCAGAGTGCGTTATTTTTGTTTTTCACAACAGCATGCTACAGGATCAGAAGGAAAGAGTAGCTATACAGCTAATGTTTTTCGGTTTGCATAGTAAGGGTATAGTAAACATTTGGGTCCTCATTAAAGACAGCTTCTATTAAATAAAGATGCTAATAAGGGTGGGAGTTTTCAAAGATCCTGATTAGTATGGCTTCCTTTGTGCTCAGTTAACATCTTTATCTGCAATTAATGTTTTACCTTGGTCGTTTCTGTAGAATATGGGTGTTGCTGTTTTCCCTTTAGAGTTGGGGATGAGATTTTAGAACATTTGAAAATAATTATCTGTATTTACTAAACAAGCTGGGAAGCTGAAATTTCAAATAACCAAAACCCATTTCTTCCTACAGTTACGTTTACTTTCCATATTCAAGTGAAAATTTTTGCACGGTATTTTTCATGGAAAATACATCCCTTTCTATTTTCTAGTGTTTCAAGCAAGTGCTTTTGGTTTTATACCCATTAGAGTTATTTGGGGTTTTTTTTAATGTTATTTGTATGCTCTTTGGCCTTTAGTGATTTTTGGCTGATGCATTCATAGAACAAATGGATAAAATCAACGCAATATATGATCCATTAATGTAAGCATTTTTTCATAAAGAGATTATGTCACTTCTCATTCACCTCTGAATTTTTTTTCTAGCCAATCACTGGAGCATTGCACACCTGAAAATGAGATAGTATTGAAATCTGTCTTGCTCTCTTCCTCAATTAAATTCATCTTTATGGAGAATTCAATTAGATGTAATTGATATTTTATGACAAGATTTTGCCAGAGGCTGGTGTAGTGCAGATAATTAATCTTGATCAGGAAATGTTACTTAAATAATTTTATTTTGTAATCCTACAAGCAGTATTATTAATAAGGTGACACGTATTCTGACACTGGAAAGAATGGGCAGCTAGCCCATTGTTCAGTCTCTTAGATGTAGCAGATGTTTCTGACAAACAAGTTTGTTTGCTTGTTGGTCACGAGGTGTCTGATTAAAGCAATTTCACTCAGCTTTGTTCTTTGTTAGTGGGTGAGCTCTCAGCTGTGCCCGCTGCTGTCAGCTGGCTGTGGAAGCCACGAGATTGCTGTTGGTGCCTCTAGGATTCAGCATGAAATTGAGGTGCTCTCCACATGTGTTTAGCTCTTCAGAAGCCCACAAAGACATGTCTTCTGCTTTATAATCAGACTTTACTATTGAAGGCTCCTTTTCTATTTTTTTTCCTTTTTTATTTTGGGGAGCTCAATGAAAATATATTTAATTCAGTGCTGTCAATACATACTGGATTCCAAGTAAGACATAAACAGTAGTAGTTCTTCCCACAAACTGCTTGGTTAGATTACTTCAAGGCAAGAAAATAGCCAGTGCTTTTTAAAAAAAAAAACAAACTGAAAACAACTGAGCAATAGGCATTATCAATTCATTTAACATTTTTCATCAAAGACTTAAGGATGATCAAAGAGCCAACAAGGGAGGCAAAGGTTTAGGTGTGTAAGTGGAGCAGCAGGAAGCCTGTCATTTTATTACAGATGAGGTTAAATGAATCCTGAGCTTTGCTTTCATGTTTCATTAGGCATTTGTCTCAGCCACAAAACTTAGTCCAGCTTGAGAAAGTCCGCAGTTAGCTTAGCCATGAATAGGAAAATTTGGGAGGCAATTTTTATTAGCCTCCGTGTAAGATGCTTTATCTGTCAAAACTTGGAGTGGTAAAATATGTAGCTGTGGAGGCTAGAACTGAAGATGAGGTGGTGCCTCCTCTAGCCAGATGTGCAAGTTTCTGCCAGTTGTTTGTTTTGTCTAATTCTCTGGTACTGAAAAGTTAAATGGTAGAATAGTCTTTGGGTAATACGTATGAAATTGAAAATGGGGAAGATTCATTTGAAGCTTATTGTCTTTAGGTATTTTGATGTTTTCCTTCCTTGTTCTTTGTGTTTTGAGGGCTTTTCGAAAACAATTTCACAGTATTGTGTGTGTGTGCATATACATATATATGCACACATATATAGCAGTTTCCCAAGTATGATTGTTCTCCAAATATGTACAGCTGCATCCAGATGGCAGTTGGAAGCTTTGGCCCTCTCGGACGCATCTGGGACTGCATAGTCCGATTTCTTGGTTTGCATTGAAGTTATACTGGTTCCCATGGGTACGAAGGCACCCTGCACTGTTCCACTGTAAATACTGTTTGGAACATAGAATGAATATGCCAATCATTTGTGAACTCTGAAGTTATGTAAAGCATGTAGTCATCTTATTGTGGTTTCAACTGGCTCCTTTTATTATGAAAAGTTGTGAAAATTATTATTATGGTAAATTTTTATGTGAACTATATAAATGTATACGTACATATGTATGCACACAAATATATAAATTTTTTAGATCTGCTACTTATACACTCTGATATTTGCATAACTTCTAAATGTTGGACAAGAGCCACTGCAAACTGGGCCTGTGCAGAACCCCTGACTTGTCCTGCAGCTGCCCTTGGTGAAACCCAGCACCGGTGCAGAAGAGTCTGTAGCCTACGGGATCCATTTGGTACTGTCAGGAAGGTGCCTGTCTCAACTTCTCAGATGTGTTTGAAAGTCAATGTGCCTCTGTAAATTCACTCAGCACACTTGATAAATGTAAACTGCCAGTTGGCTGAAAAATCATGTTTCCTTTCTATTGACTAGGTTGCTCTGTAGCTTCCCCATCCTGCTTCCAGCATGCACACTTACTAACCCCACTTTTTGTTGTTTTGCCACAGACATGCTGACGTAGCTCCAGTTGTGCTTGTTTTCAGATTCTGTGGTAGTTTGCTAGCTGCATGGTATTTAACTTAGTTTTGTAAGCCTTTTCTTCCAGAAAACAATGAAGCTTTTAAAAAAATCTAACCCCATTTTCAATTCAGTAGGTTTGTAGCCTACAGGAGGAGTAGAATTACTAAAACATTTACTGTGCATATATAGTGACAAAAAGGTTATTTTCTCTATTTAAAAGAAGCATCATAACCTCTGACAGACTGATACAGTGCACTAAAATGTAAATCACTGAGTCTGCTTATGTAAATATCTCTGTCAATTTTCTTTTTCAGAAATGATAAAATGAATATAATTGATGCAGCTTTACCAAGTAGTAGGGAAACAGCACATTGATCGTAGGTCTTTGAATCCTCTTAACAGCTTGTGTAATTCTGTTACATTTCCCAGGAAACAAAAGGGTCATGTACACTGATCTATAGCATCTTGTAATCTGCTGCTCCTTCTTAAATGTGCTAGGTAATCAAAGGCAAATGTCACTGACATGCAGAGAAATAATCATTGATTGCAAGTGAACGTATTGAAATAGGTTGAAAGTCATATGAATTCTTAAACTGTAATACTCATGTTTCTGGGCAGCTACAGGAACGAAAAGCTTTGTCATGGTACGTGATAAATTAGCTTCTGGCAGCATAGACTGTGGCTCACGCTGCCTACAGATCTGTGCAAGGGAATAAGGCTCCTCTTTAAGCCTTTTGTTTTTCTGTACGTATGTAAGCATTTGCAGTATGCAGACTACAGGGAGGTGCCTGCAGCATATGGTAATATGTGGGAAATACTTAAGCTGCAAACTTCTCTCAGAGCACTCATTCTGAACTGGGGATTTAAAATCTGCTGGTGTGAAGATGAGAAGAAAACCGTTAGTCTATAAACCAATATGAAAAGTGGAATAAAGTCTGTCACTGAACCAGTCCTGTGGTGCAGCCATGTACTGCTCCATACCAACAGATCTTTTAGGCTTTGAACTGTCTGCAGTCATAATGTTCTTAAGTATACATGAAGGAGAGATACCCAACAGAAATAGTCGCCATTTTAAAGGATGAAGTCATAAGTCTCTGCTCTTAGGATATAATGTAATGGAGCCAATTTGGTGTGTTCGTTTTCATATTCAACTTGATGGTTTTTTTACTTTGCTGCGTCACTCTTGCACTTTAGGCTGCTGCTAGCTGTTTTAGGAGGACGGTAGTAACACTATAGCTTGCAAAAGGACACATGATATTCAAACACATGTTTTAAATTACCCATCCATTTTAGGTTTACTCGACAGCCTTTGTTTTCTGTTGTTTTTCAGTCAAGTGATCTCAAAAGCCATGAAAGGATACTTGCAGAATTTAGATCTTTGTGGTACCTGGGTGCACACTGGTATGGGGACTTGGGCAGAGAGTACCCTTCTGTCTATACTGAAGCTTCTGTGCTTTGTCCTTGCAAGTGGTATAATTTTGCTTACACTGGGGGTAAGCAGTCACACAAAAGAGCAGTTAGCCTAACTAGGTTACTCTTAAGTGCTTAATTCACAGTAATTGAGAAACCTTACTCATAATGTTAAAGTGTTTTCAGATTTATGACTCTCATTAGCATCACTTTCTTTGCAGATGATATGCAAACAAAGGGAAAGGTAGCGGATTCTGGCAAGTAGACACAAATGAGAACTTTTAATGGAGAGTAAGTTTGTCCAGCCATATTGTTGAACAAGACATTTTCAAACACTTCAGGTCTCAGATTACATTAGCATGCTGGACCTTTGCCTCACAGAGGATTAAACATAGATCTGGAAACTTTAATGTCTTCAAATCAAATTATATACAATTGGCTGCTGCTATCAGCAAAGCACTTTCTCTTCCTTCTTTGGAAAACCTCAATTCCCATGTTGCATGTATGAGTTGGTTTTGTTTTCATGGTTCTAAATTTGAGCTGCAAATAGTAGTGAAGTTTGTTAATAAACATCTGATCTTCATGTAACTCTGGGAATAAGTGCAATTTAAATGATGGGCTTTACTTCTAACAAACCCAAAACCACATCACTGCAATATTTTAATATGAAATCAGTTCCTCTGGCAAGATATCACCTTGAAAAACAAAGCTGATTAGATATTCAGCAGATAATAAATTCTAAACTGTTTGCTGTCATGAGGGTGGTTCCTTGATAAAGATATCCACCCTCCCACCCCTGCCAAAGTTCGGGGCTGGGGGACTTGCAGCTCCTTTGGAAAACCCGGGGAAGGCTGGGATGCCTAAATACAAGGCATACATGATTGGCGTGAACTCTGAAACTGTATCCTAAGATGTAGTGGTGAACAGTCTTAAACAGCAGGGCCATTAACCTTTAGATGTTATTGCTGGAGTTAATCTAGCTGGTGGGAGTTTTTTAAAATTAATTTTTCAAATAACATCTTTCACTGTACAATGTGTTACTACAAAACTGAAATTAGAGCATTTCTTGAAAAGGAAGCTTCTCCAAGTCCCCCCATTGTTATTTTTGCAGATTGCTCTAGGAATGCAGGCCCCAACTTTGTAAGCACAAACTGAGTTTTGTTTAGTATAATTCTGTTGTCTCTGTACAGAAATTAAGTTTTACTTCTGCACAGTCTTCTCAAACTAATGAACCCAACTGAGCTTCTAGTCTGGCTATTTCCTCATGGCTTTAGGTTCTTGTTGGGATGGCTTTGTTACTTTTCTTATAGGTTTAAAATCTCTTTGAGATACTATGATTATATTCTGATTTTGAAACCATGTTATAAAAATGAGTGTTTGGGCATGCTCCTGTGCTGAACGCTCCTGAAATTATGACAGAACCCTGTGTTGCAGAGGGAAGCCTCCTGAAGGATGAAAAATGAAAGAAAGCTTGTGTGTATAGCTTGCACACAGCGCAAAACAAATTCAGTTACTTTTCTGAGTATGCCAAGTAGAAAAGTGTGTTCAGTTTTCCTAAAGCTCTTGTTTCTCTGTCTTTGAAGTAAACCTTTTGGTCACTTAGCCATGTGGTATCTGGAAGAGATCCAACAAAAAACTCTTATCAGTCAGTTGGTTTTCTGAACAACCAGTTGCCTGCTTAGATTTGTAATCCAGCTTTAACTGTTAGCGACCTGGGAAAATGAGCTGCACTCTGAGGACAGGCAATACAGGCTTTCCAGCTCGGAGCAGTGCAAAACCTCTAGACCCAGCAGAACTCTACTTGGGAATCTAAGTCATTCGACCCCAAAGTGAGAAAAGCTTTTTATTTCTAAGACCAGCATTAAACATGTATTTAAGTACTTTCTTGTCCAAATGGTTCATTAAAATATTTGAAGAGAAGAGAAAATGAGAAGCAATATCATCAGTGGTATTCTTTAAAGTTCCTAGTCCTTCCTTCTGAATGCTGCCTTTCCATAGGTGAATGGTGCCAGTTATGTCAGTAAAGCTATTAGATTGTGTATCAAAAAGGAAGGCTTAATTTGAACTATACTTTTGGGTTTTGTTCCAATGACTAATATCAATTGAGTGATGTTTAGGTCTGGCCTACTTACCCACGCAATTCTGCGGAAACCTCTGGAGTTGGGCTGTTCTACTTTTAGCTCTATGGTTCAGACAGGCTACTGCGAGACAGGTTCTCTGAATTGAATCCACATGTGAATGTAGCTGCCAGAAGCATTACAGGTTTCCTGAGAGCTTCTGCCTTTGCAACATACCTGTTTTAGGAGTGCAGTATGTCCCCCAGAGAACTGAAGGACAGCACAGTAATGAGTTGGTAGAAACAGTGGGTCAGAATAGCCATGCCGCATCAGAGTGAATGTCTGTCCAGGCCAGCACCTTATCTCTGACAGTGGTCCATAGCAGCGCCAAGGCAAACGTATAGGAGTAAGACAAGCGTGCCGTTATACTAGTCTGCCTTCAGTTCTTGAATATATCTTGATTCGCTTGTATTGCACTAATTAATACAGGACACAGCTGTATGTCTGATAAATGATGCTCCAGCCAGAGAAGACATTACAGTAGAGCTTCTAGCCATATATCCATCTGATTCCTCCTAATTTCTGGCAGGAGCCCAATCTCTTCATTAGTTTCTGGTCTGTGATATTCAAATTAGAATTTCCCACAGCTTGTTTCTTCAGGACCATTTGTCTGGGACATCAGGTAAAGGGCTGTCTAACAAAAGCAAACGCTGAACTGCTAGCCACTGGGTCCCTTTAGCTGAGAGCACTTCTGAGGGGGTTTTGGGGGAATGTGTCCTCCCTTACGGCTTGGCAGATCTCTGGGCAAAGCCAGGAGCTGAGACATTGCTGAGCAGAGTTTAGAGGTGGGAGGCTAAAATTAACGGGAATGATCCTTTGTTACTGTTTTCTGTTAGTTCTCTGTTAAGTCACTTCACCATATTGTGGGTGCTTTGGAAACTTGACCACTAAGCAACTAATTAAAGGGGAGCAGATTGAAGATGACGCAGCTTTCTGTATGTTGTTGAAATGCAGCATTATGAAGAAGGCATGATACTGTGCAGTGGCGATTATGGCTTTCACTTGGAGCTAAAGCATGTTGGGACTCAAGCTAGACATTCTGGAATCCTATCAGAACTCACAGAAGTGACTTATAGTAAGTTCACACAGCATATGAAGGGATGATTTTGTTTGATGACAAATGTAATGGCTGGAATATCATTTCCAGTTTTGTTTCTGTGGGAGGGGGTTGTTCCGGCTGAGTATGATCCTTCTGTCACCTTCTTTTTGCCTGTTATGATTAGATGCTTTGGGCTTACCTACCAAATAGAGTACTAAGACTAGCATCTAAAGCATTCATCAGTGCTAGTTTCAGACCATCCTCAAGCAAGCGTAGATATTTCCATTTAATGAAGCTGCACTTTGGAATATAAATAAATAATTTGGTCCTCTTTTGTAACTGAACGTGTGGAGTGTCACAGCATCAGCCTGCAGTGAACAGGATTCCCTTTCTTCTGCGTACTGCCAGTTCATACGAAGAAACTGTGACAAGCAGCAATTATTCGCTGAGCAGTATCTAGCACAGTGTCTTAAATATTTAATATATTATTCTCCATTCCTTTCCTCAGCACTAAAAATAGGCAATACCATGCTGCTTCTAGCACCAAAGGTTTGATACAGCTCAGAATTGTCTTTCCCCCTCACACACATGCACTCCGAGTTGTCATTTGCAGATGGCATATCTTTGTACTGTGATGCTCCAAGTGAATTTCAATTCTTAGCCAAAAGATGATATATTTAAGCAATCTTTATTTGGGATCAAGCTGTGGGTTTGCTTCAGCTACAATTATTTTATCTGCCACCATTGTGTATTTTTGTGCCAGAAGAATATCTTGGCTTTTCTCAAATTGGAAGTTTTTCTTGCTGCTTGCACAATGTCTGCTTATGTTATGTAGTTATTTGTAGCCTCTGTCAGCAATAAGGTAGGTAGTACTTGTGGTCTCATTTATCCTCTGGTTAACAGATAATGAAGCAGTTGCAGCCATCTGCACTGATGGAAATGGACTGCTCCTATCCCAGCTTAGCATTATTCAGTAGAATTGAGCCTCTAGGGCTGGTAGTGGCCCATGGGACCCTGAGAAGGGGAGGCAACCGTGCTGAGCTATCACAGTGTGGGGACTCTCACAAGATCATCCGCTCAGTGTAGTAAGAACCTCCATATAACTTTGCGCTTTCTCAAGAAAGTTAACAAATACTCTGTAAAAGGCTTATAGCACAGACAGTGCTGGACCACTAGAATTACTATATTCTGTTTATCCAGTCTCAGCAAGAGCATAGTTCCCATGTGATTCTGCTACACTGGTGCTTACTGCAATCACATTGAAATCTTTCTTAGAAATGTGCTAATGATTTACATTGTCACCGTTCCATACTGAGAGACAGAATAGTTTAAGGTCTCTGTTTGTAATGCTGTCTCCCAGATCAAAAACACTCCATGTCTATTATCACAGCTGAGGAAAGCAAGATTTAAGATTGTCAATTCTTCGAAGTATTCATTCTCTACCTTCTCTGTGTCCATATGGTAGAAGGAACTCTGTCTTACACAGTTTCAGAAGTAATCTTCAATAAGACTGGTTTTTGTATTTAGGAAAAACAGTTTCTTTCATCACAAAAAAAGCAAAATAAAACAGAACTTGTATCATTGTTCAAGGTACCAAGAAGCTAATTGTGTGTCTCACTTAAATCTGCTAAAACATTGTGGAATATGATCTTTTAAATACCCAGTTGCTAGGAATCCTGTACCCCCAGGTTTGCTCACTAGACAGTGTGAGTAACAGGTGTTACAGCCCGTGGCCTTGTTTTTTACTTCAGGGCAGAATGCTCAACTAGAATTGTATTTACTCTTTTTGTCTATGGATACCTAAAGCCTACTGAATAAGACAGCATCTGAATTTTAGACCAATGATTTCTTGGTAATATTTTTATTTTCTCCTGCGTAATACGCTGTAGAAATGGGCTATTTATGGTTGCTAGCTGATAGAAATAGATGCAAGCTCTAAGCAAGTTCATAATTCAGGAGTTGTGTGTATCCATGTTTTGTATAATTGTTTTAGCCTTGAAAGAGGTTGTTAGTACCAACAATTACACACATTCTTCAGATTTCATGCTGACCATGTTAGTGCCAAATAATCTAACTGGGTATAGCCCTGTGTGCCAAGTTTAGTTACAGTTCATGCAACTATTTCTCTGCCTTTTCTCTAAAATGTCAAGAATTTGCATGACGAAGAGATGTCAGTTAACTGACTCATCGGTGAAATTGGTGCAGATTACCTCAACTGCCTACCTAGAAGGACCTTGCAAACTCCATGGAAACAAACTTGAGATACAAAACAGCCTGCGGGGTTGTTTAGGCCATTTCCCTGGTAATGCAGGATAGTTCTGCAGTTTGTTTTCTTCTCTTTAGTGGTGGTATAAGTCTTAGCTCAATTTTCAGCCAATTCCTTGGGCGTAGTTCTACAGTTAATAGTAGTTTGTTTGGGTTTTTTTAATTTCTTGTGCATGTACAAAGTAGAAATTCTACATATATAGACAAGTCCATTATATTTTTAATAGCATATTTTTAATAGCTTTATCATTAGATAGTGTATGGATTTCTTTCTGGATTACAAATGTACTGAGTCAGTGCCCATTAGGAATAAACAAATAGGATTGTTAGGCCTTCCTGCTTGCTTTCTTTAGAGCAATGCAATATTTTTTTCCTGTCCAGTTAATTTGTTAAAAAAACCCAAACAAGCAGAAAAAAAAACCCACAAAAAACCAAACAAACCTTGTTTTGAAGTAACCTAAAATAGATATGTTTTTATTTTTCCTGAAAGAGACATTCCTGAAATTACTTTGTGTAGAATGAGATATTTTGTTTGCTGTAGCTTAATGGTACTGTGTTCAGGATTTGGGTTATTTTTATGTTTTAAATTAACTTTCCATCTTTGAGCAGTGTTTGGAAAGAAACCAAAAGATTTAAATGAGATTTTAGATGTCAGGAAAGAAGGGGAGTGATTGTGATGTACTATAATTATTCTGTAAATTCAGTAAGAATTAACGAACTTTCTGTATCCCAAATCCAGATCTTTCAATAGATTTTAAACTTGATTTCTCCTGTTTCTACTGGCTTTTTTTTCTTGGCCACTAAACTTTGTTTTTCATGTTGTCAGCCTACTCCTGAGGTTTTCCACAACCGCAAGTTGAATCGGTGGAGGGGTGACCAGTTTAAAAGGCTAGGTTATAGCTTTTTCTGGGCACGTAACCCTCCTTAGTGTATGTCTTGGTTTCCGTCTTGCTCCCCAATAGCGATCTGTTTGTGGCTCTCATCCAGGGAGATTTCTTCAGCTCATGTAGCTTCTCCTGTGTGTGACACTGTTTTCATATCCAATCTTCACATAAGAAAACCAGTAATAAGCCCTTCACCACAGGGCTGCTTTCATTCTGTGTTTGATTGAAGAAATTAATTGTGCAGGATGGGGAGTCTCTACCATAGAGACTTCACTGTAAGAGACTCCGTAGTCTGCCTCTGAGCCCCGGGCAGAAGGGCTCCCCGGCGACACACCGCAGGGGCCCAAAGCTACAGCGGGCTCTCGCCGTGACGTAGGCTGCCCACCACGTAGGCAGCACTTCTTTAAAGCAGATAGGCTTTTGAAGCCCTTCCACCACCATGGTGCCCGCGGGACTTGCTGAGCGCATCGGCAGCTACTGCGGCTCTGTGTTGCCAGCTACCAAGTTGATTAGATCTGTGGCTTTTCGTGTTTGGGGCTTTTTAACTGCAGTTACTAAGTGCCTAAACAGTTATTAATAGCATGCTGAACTGCTATTAGCAGCAGCAGGGAAATTTCTGGAAAGCTATCTCAGTAAAAATGGAACCTTTCAGCCATGTTCCAGGACGGCCCCAAGATGGGTATTTTTGCTGTGGGAACTGTGCTTTTTCCTATGTATTTAAAAATATATGCACCTCCTGACTGAAGCTTTTGGTCGTTGGGGAGCCTACCTTAGGTGTCTGTCTTCAGAAAGAAAAATGAGGTATTTTTAATGAAGCTGTAATCCTGCTACTTGTGATTGTATAAGGAGTCCCTGAGGTCACAACGTGCTCAATGTCATTCGGCACCACAATCAAGGCTGCGCCGGGGTAGAGGCTAATCAGCGCTGCCTTGTGTCTCATTACCATCTCTTCTTTATGCACAACATATTGTCACTGCACAAAGACGGAGTCTGTTAAATATTTATTTATAGTAAGAAAGGCCAAAACTGTTCAGAGAAGATTTTTTTAAATCTCTGTAAAAGCAAGGCAAAAAGTCACGCTCAGTGAGCAGGTTGGCACTTCCGTAGCATGCTGTTAAGCAGTAAACTTAATTATAAGTAAATTAAGTTCACCCTTTTCAATTGTTAAACTAACAATGAGCCACAAAGCCAACATATGTAAGCCACCCCCTCAAAATTCATCACAATTCACTAATCTTGAACTCTGGAAGCAAACAAATTACAGGGTGGAATAAGCTACTAAAAGCTATTTTAAAGATTTAGTTAAAAGCTGTTTGGACAATATGGTTTGTTTCTGTTCCTGTACAGCTAGTTCTTCCATATGCTGTGTTTATGGCCTCCTTCCTTCACAGAACCCCATTTATTTTTGTAAACATACTAGTAATCTTGGGATTAAAAGTAAAGATTTGCCATTGATTTACAAATACCCACTGTAAATATAATTAATACAATTCTAATGCTAATTTTATGAACCTCCATAGACCATACACATTTATGACTATATGAGCAAAGATTGATCTATGGCAGTTTGTATAAGGGATATAAATGGATAACTGTGAATAACCATTTAAAAATTACTTCTAACATGATGATGGAGTGTTCATTATGAGGCTTTGGCTAGTGTTTTATTACAGCCTGTAGAAAACCTGTTTTCACCCTAAAAATTTCAGTCTATATCATACGTATGTTTATAATAAACCTGAAGTCGTGCTCAATAAGAGCAAGTCTAATTAGTAATACCATACTACATGTTAAAATATTGCTGCTTAAACATAAGCATAGTCATAATCACCTTGGTACTTACAGTGTCTTAACTAAACTTTCTGCTGCAGCAATTCTTCAGGACAACTCTATAATTGCCCTTTTGGGTAGAGAACACAAAGCCGCAGAATGTAAGGATGACTGTTCTGTTAATGAATAAATTAAGTAATCTGATGCCCAGTGTGAGAAAAGCCAGCAAGAGGGTAGAATGGAACTTCACGAGGCTCTCGCAGAAGAATTTTGCCCAGTTCTCTGTTCCATGTAGCTGTGCTATTTTTGCTTAGTGGATATACTAAGGATGAAAGCAATGTGGCCAGGAATATGTACTTGTAAGCTGCACAGTGCTATTCTGTGATCATGATTTGGTTTACATACACTGCCCTATTCTGGTGCTATTCTTTGCCAGTAAGCGTTCTGGTGAGGACCCTTCTTGCATCTTGAAATTACATACACGCCTGAACTAAGCATCAACCTCACAGTTTGTTGAAAGGCGATTTATGCTTAGGGACAAATTCCAGCAAATGTGATCAGAGAGTAATGCAGATGTGTCTGCTGTGGAGAAAGCTAGCACTTCCAGGAAAGACGTTCGCACTGCCTGAAATTTTCAAGCATTTACGGTGTAAAGGTTTCTGATGCTTCCTAAGGCAGCCTGTAATACTCATATATGCTGGTATATTCTGAGGTTCTGCACTGATGCAAGTGCATTGAGCTGAGATTTTACTGCTAAGTGTACACAGTGCAAGACTGAAAGTAGAAGACAGGTTCTGGAAATGCTTAATATAGTCATGCATACGGTAGAACTTGTGTCAGTCATTCATAGAACAAAGACGGTAGAACTTGTGTCAGTCATTCATAGAACAAAGTATTGTCATTCGTGTATAACAAATACAGAAGGGTAGAGTGCTTTTAAAATATTGAAAATTGATCATGTTTTGACTAGTTCAAAAAAATGTTTCTGTAATTCCCCTTCCTCTAGTGTATAGGAAATAGCCGTTGGGTTTTTTGTTTAGGTTTTGTAGTTTGGGGGTTTTTTTCAACCATGTTTAATGGATGCTAAGTGTTATAAAATGTCAATAAAAAGGAAGAAAATGTAAAGTCATTAAGCATTTGACGTTTAAGGACATAGTATTTTTGAATAGTTTTAATACTTCATAATTTTATTCTTCTCCTATCGTCTCAGGACTTCACTGGAAACACGAAGCAGCATCTCAAGTGATCCGTTCAGGTACTGTGGTAATACAGATGTTAATTTTAAGTTTGAAATGATAGAAATTGCATCTATTCTGTATTAGCTGTACATCACATAACTTTATCTTACAATGTAAAGCCAGTAAAGGCATTGACCAAATAGCTGGATTTTTCTGTTTTAGAGGGGATAGTGTGCTCTCTTCCAGGATTTCCAACTTGAAATTCAGTTCTAGCTTCAAACACTGTATTTGTTGTCAGAGGAGCATGAAGGGAAGGGAGGGAAGGTGTGTTTGTGCATGCACATCGGCAAAACATTTCTCTCTCTCAGATTTTTATAACCTTAGATTGTGCTGAAAACATTTGACCTTCCCTGGCAGTTTTATACTGCTTTGAGTGAACAACACTGATTGTGTCGAACTGTCATTCATGTTTTTCACTGCTCAGCATTTTGATAAAAGCACATGTATAAACTTCAGAGAGTACTGTCATATGAGTCATTGCAGTAACTAAGATTTTACTTTGATCACTCAACTTAGAAAAAAATGCTTAGCACTGTTAACAGTGCATATCAAATGGGCACCTTGCATCTTTTATTCTCATAGTTGCACATTAAAGAGTGCATCAAAGTCTCAGACTTCCTTTGATTAAGTTGGGGCAGAGTCCCTTCCTCTCAAATTGACAGTTGTTTTGGTAAAAGTCTTACTTTGGAGATGTTACGGATTGAGGATGTGACTTTTCCCCACATTGTGTAGTTTTAATCTTGCTTGAACAAAACATTAGTGGGAACTGTTCTGTTTAACCTTATTCAAATTAAAGGCCCTCCCTAATCGTCCATTATTTTCCAGTGTATGGTCCTCTAAAAGTAAAGAGTATGCCTTATTATTGTTTCCTAGAACCACACACATGCACACACCCTATGTTTTAATATTATCTTTGTCTTCAGCTCAGCATAGCAACACTGGACGATGTTTAGTCATGACTGTAGTTTTGTTCCCATCTCCCTGGTTGACTGGAACACTGTTTCTTTGTGTGGTAGGACAATGCAGGAGGCAATGTCAACTTCCCCCCGCCCAGATTTTCTGCAAACTTATTTTAGCAAGAACATCGTGTAGCTGGTTTGTGATTTACCATTTACTGGGATAAGGTTCCCAGAACCAGGTATTGCTGCCATCTTTATTCCAGGCTAGATAAATCTTTGTGAAAATAGCAGATTTTGTTACAATGGTTTTCTTTCCAGTGGAATTTTTTCCACGGGAGGATATCAGTGAGAAAGATGGGGAAGAATTAAACAGATGTAAGTGGCTGAATTTTAACATTGGGTGGGAAAAGGAATATCCTTTGACTAAATTTAGTTGCGCTGAATAGACATGTTTTCTAGAAACTGCAGTGGTTGAATCATTTTCAGTTGCTACAGGATCATAAAAACATGTGAATATTTCCTTGTTTTAAACTATTTTCAATAAACTTGAGACCATTTGATTTAATATCCACCAATGTGGCCATTGCTGCATGGCCTCACGAACCACAAAGTTTAATACACACAGTATATGTGTAAAGTTCAACGGCATTGGCTCTCATTAGTATGCGTTCAGTGGGTAACACTTTCTTAAGCCTGCAACAGAGAGATGCAGGCTGGTATGGAATCCTTGATTGAGCTTCTTTATATTTTAAACAGTAGTTTTATAATAGCTTGTATTCTACCTTCTTTTACAAAAAAAATTTTAAGCTTTAAGTTATCAGAGACGTTGAGATTTTTCTTTTTATCCCATTTACTTTTATAAAACCTCTGTGCTCAGACATTTCCTAAACTAATTCAGACAACAACAAAAAGTCTTGAGAATACCTGTAAATATTTTTACAAAACTGTCTTTATAAAAAGTTATTTGGAAATAAATGCATTTGCATGCGTTAAGTCCTTTTGAATTTTGATTATTGGGGTGAAATAATATCAGAGTTACCAGATGAGGATGTAAAAATGCTACTCTTTGACTACAGATGAAATAATTTTATGATGTTTAAAAACTCTAGAGTGAAACGATCATAGAGGAGACATTAAGAAATTTCCAGATTATATCAGCTAAACCAGTGAATTTTCCCACAGGTTAAATAATTATTGAAGAAACAGCGTGTAATATCTAGTCAACTTCAGTAGGTCAAATAAACCTGTTCTGGAGCTGTAATTAAACAGAATTGAGGCTATTATTTTTAAGTAAAATGAAAGATAGTAGAAGACTTCATGTTATTGAATGTGTTCTCATGAACCTGTTGAGCAAATTTGCCTTTGAATGACCCATAAAATGGAATGTACCAATTCATATGAACCCATCCAGTGTCCTGTCAAACAATTAGTATTTTGTAGTCAGGCTACTTTCCTTGCATTTTTCTCACTAAATTCCTGTCCCCATCAACAAAGTAAGTTTGCCCTCAAAGAACCACTCTTCTAGTTCTCGCCTGCTCTGGAACATTGTAATCGAGACTTCTGGTTCTGTTAAATGTCAGTTGTATGTAGATCCCCACCAGACAGATCCATTTGTTTCCCCTGGATTTATTTAGACTGCACTTGGATTTTGTAGGTTCAATTTGAAAGTTACACAGTTGTGAGATCAGAGAAAAGCCCAGTGCTGTAAAGAGTGAGGGCTAATGTGAAAAATTTGCTTATGTCCATTATAAAGAGAAAAATCTGCACAATATATGTACGTATATTCTGTTTTGCAGAATTTCTTTCACAGTCTGTACAGTATTTGTTCTGGATATTTTGAGTTGGACTCTGTCAGCTTTCAGCTGGTATCTGAAAAAAACTTTGTTTCCTAATATCTAAATCTTAATGTGAGTCTTCTGGAGTGTTGTATTACCAGACCTGTTTCAAATGATCTAGAAATTTTAATATTTAAGCTTTGCAGATATTTGTGGTGTATTTTTCATCTTCTGTAACAAATTGATCAGCTAGTGTTTGTTTGAATTTAGAGAAGAGACATGCAGAAAAGACATTCAGCATTAAGAGAACAGCAAATTTCTGATTATTCTACTTCAAGAAATTCTGGCAGCTTAGAGGCTTAATAACCAAAAGTGAAGTGTAGTATCAAATGACAATTAATATTTGTCTGTGGGGGAGTGCATAAATCTGAGAGCTGTTTGAAGCCAAATAACTTTGTTTTGAGCAACTGGAGCATTCCTAGGCAGCAGAGCTTCCCTTTGAGTAAAGGGGGGTGGGGGAAGAGAGCTTGATTTTTTTATGTCCCTGATTCTCTGGGCATCTCCGTAGAGCGTGTCACCAACATGCGCGGGTGTCACAACAGTGCAGCAGAGCCTGAGAGCTCTGTATAATCACAGGTCTTCCATTTTCCCTCATTGGGATGGAATGCTTGCTGAAGTGGTACCCAGAAATGCGTAAGAGGGCTGGGAAGAGAGATCTGGTTTGGCAGAGCCTTTAACGTGGAAGTCTTCCTTATTCTTTGTATGAGCAACCCAGGAAATTTTCCCACCAACTTGCACGTGGAGACTATTTGATTTCCAGTATCAAGAAAGGGACCCAACGTGCAGGAGCTCCGTGTGCTGTTGTATTCTGTGAGCAATGAGGCCTTTAAGCCTCCCAGGAACTAGTTCAGCATCTGTTCAGTTGCACAAAATCATGTTTTGTACACCTTGTATGTATTCCTTGTATGATCCCCACTTTTTAATGTGGTGTGCACAGGGTATCCTGGAATTAGTATATGAACCACGCTGTCTTAGTCCCATGATATTCTTGAGCTTCAACAATGTACAAATCGCTAGTGTGAAGTTTTTGTGTATGGCTATTGAAGTATTTCACCCTGGAGTCATGAAAGACTCGTGGCAAACAGTTTTCTTACTGCAGGCTTCCAGTTTCTGTACTCCAGGTAAGTAGGTGGCTACCCTGTTTTTCTGGGCAAGTGAAATATTTTTCAGGAATGTTCCTGGCATATCAGTATAAGGGTGTAAGTACGTAAATAACAGTAGTTCAATTTCTGTATTTTATGAAGGGTTAAAGATTATGTATCTAGACAAGTCAATTTGCCTGATTTCCACAATGTCAACACTTGAAATCAGTATACTAGTAAGTCTAGCAGACACTGACTTCATGCTGGCGTTATTTTATACAACACTCTCTGCCATCAGTGCATTGCTTTACTTCAGCCTCAGAGCTTCATGGATTGACAAGACAACCATCCCTAAAAAAGGAGGTGGTGTACTATATGATTTTCACTTTGCCCCTTTTTTTAGCAGCTATTTTTGAAAGACGTGCAAAAGGCTTGAGTACACTACTGTGCCAGAGCTGCCTCTGCACAGCAAAACTCTAAATGACTATTAGAATCTTCAGCACACTGCTCACTTACGGTGCCGGTGCTGAAGCTGCAGCACACCCAAAAATTCCTACTCTTATTAGGCCTGGGAATTCTAAGTCAAAGGTTTCGGTAAATGCCTTTCTGAAAGAACTGGTTTTATATCCAGGGTGAGCGTGAGATGAAGCTTAATTTTCTTTGTTGTTTTCCTCTGGAAGACAAGTAAAAATGAAGAACATGTTGAGAGCATGGTGCTTTTCATTTGCAAAGTCCTAATTAGCATTTTCCCTGCATGCAGTGCAGTATAATCGGTGTTGGTTGCTGTCAGAAAATTCATGCGTACATAGCTGCTACTCACTGAAAGCCCTGGATATAA
>NW_010973420.1:1858941-1860980 GCF_000737465.1 Haliaeetus leucocephalus
CCCCCCCCCCCCCCCCCCCCCCCCCGGAAGGGGTATGATGGAGAGAAAGAAATTGCTTTGCAATGTGAATGGTCAAAAGGATAAGTTTTCAGAAAAGTCTCATTTTGGGATCAAGTCTTTGGTGTCTCTTGAGCTTAATTGTCTCAGTATGGCTTTCCCCTTCTCCTTCCCTGAGCCTGAGAATAGCTGTTCTTGGTCATGGGGTGAGGCATTTCTTGCTGCTGCTGCTTTTTTCTTCTTCTTTTTTTTTTTTTTAAAGGAATCTGAAGAAATTCAGACAGGAGAATGTTCCAATAGGGAAAACCCAAGCATAACTTTTTTTGCTATCTCTTTGCTCTTGGAAATAAAGGGGAAAAGGTTTCCGTGTAATCCTCTCGGCAGTATACCATAGAGGCTTTGTAATGGACCAGCCCAACCCAAGCCAGGAGGCAGCACCAGGGAGACTGGGGAAGGCTGCGGCTTGCCAGCAGGCACTGGGTCTCAAAGGCCTTTCATTCAGTTCTGCTTTAGCTAAAACTATCCCTGGAAAACAGGGGCTGATATTAGGGATGAAAAGCTGGGGTAGAAGATTTTGATATGAAAACCTAAATATCCTTAGCTAGCACGATGGCATCATTGTCTTGAAAATTGCCAAGCTAATGAAGCCCAAGGGAATATGAGGTCAGGAAGAAGAATAGGCTTGAACTTTCACAGTATTTAATTTTGTTAGGGGGCTTGCTTCTCAAAAGTAAGAAATGGTATTTTCTTAGGAATCACTGCAACAGTACCAGCTTTGATGCTGGTCTGAAAGAAATCACAGTGAGTAAATGCAGGCATCACAGGCAATTAATTATTTTAAAGAGAATATTTAAAAGAAATTATTTTTTTAAAAGGCCCAAATCAAATGCATGTCACATTTGTGCTTTTTCATGCAAGTTGCTTTCCTCATGATCTGTTTATTTCTACCACTCACCCTGTACTGTACAATGTATTTTTAGGGAAATACCAGGCAAAGTGCAACAGGACCGTTTTGGAATGTTGTCTGGGCATAATTTACCTGTTTCTTTACTTCACTAAAGAAAGTGCTAGTTCTTACTCAAATATATTTATAATTTAATTTCAAGTAAACTTGCACAAACCAGTTTTCTAAGAAGTTGCAAGGCACTTATGCAACCAAAAAGTGACAATAAGACCAGAAACCGAAGGGATCCCTAAATATAGCTTATTATCCAGGTACTTGGGGAACTAGATGTGTCTACATGGGCAAGAGCCTCAAGTTAAGCTTTAGGGGTTTGGTTTTCTTTTCATATTTTTTAAGCAGTGTTAAAATTTATTTTTATTTAAAAAAGCCCAACAAAACACCAACAACAAAAATCCCACAACACCTGTCCAGGTGCCAGAGTCTTTGCTTTTAAGCCTTTCTTCAGGTTCTGACTTCGGGTTTGTTGTTACATCTGTTGAACTCCGAAGTTCCTATACCTTTTTGATACTGTTGCAAGTGATATCCTGAATGTTTACTATTAGTGATTTTCAGAAACTCAACAGAATGAGAAATGCCCAAACTGTAGTTTTTGCAGAAGTAAACTGGACGTAAGGATCGGTCTGTCTCCACTAGGACACTTGTTATTTAACCACAACAACAAAAATTAAAAAAAAAAAAAAGAAAGATAAATTGCTGTTGAAGTCCTCTCTTGTGCCAGTAGCGTTCCCTGCAAAATCGCAGTTCTGCGCTATGAACTCCTGCCCGGAGAATCCTGCGAGGCTGGGGGAGCTCCTTAAACGTAAACGTGCACGTTGGCGTCGAGGGCAAAGAAGCCGGGGGGAGCGGCGGCGGAACTGGGCCGGCGTCTTTCCCGGGAGGCAGAGGCGAAGCGCGGACTCCTGTCTCCCCAGAGGAAAAGCGCTCAGCCTTCATCCCGCCCAGCCCGAGGTTTTGGGCAGCAAAGCGCTGCTCGCCTTGCCCTCCCCTCGGCAGCAGCCCGCCGCTCCTTCGCGCTCCCCGCGCCACCAGGGCGGCGCTGCCTCCCGCGCTACCTCGGAGGAGCTGCCGGGGGCCGCCC
>NW_010973420.1:1861146-1944463 GCF_000737465.1 Haliaeetus leucocephalus
GCAGCCGGCCGGGGCGGCGTCATCGGCCGGGCTGCGGCGGGGGGCTGCCCCGCTGCGCACCATGTGGCTCCGGTGATTAGTTTTTTCTTCACACAGACCTAACTGGCGAAGTGTGGTGGGAATAAGATAAGCGTAATTCGGGTCGTGAGTGGGGAGGGCCTGCACTTCTGCCTGGCGCGGCTTCGCGGGGGGGGGTGGGGGTTTTTTCTTTTTCTTTTTTTTTTTTTTTCCCCTCCCCTGTCATAAGGAGCCCACAGTTTTCATAGGTGCGGGCAGACAATGGAGCTGATGTGATTTACACAGGAGGAGCTGATTAACAGAGTTGTGTGCTGCTCTATTTAAAAAAAAAAAAAAAAAAAAAATAGAAAAAGGGAAAAAGCCTGCAGTTCCTGTGTGATGGGATCATAGCACTGCTGTGATTATAGGGCAGTTGTTGTCAGATCTGATTGAGATAATTGCTTGCATTTTCCGAAGTTCCGTGAGCTTGAAGGATGCTTTCCAAAGGTCCTTCAAAAACCTTAACTGGAATATATACACGTTGCTTGACCAGAGGGCTTTTAGAATGGCCTAAAATAGCCGAAAGGAGAAGTGGGATTTCTGTGTAATAACAGTTATCCCAGTAGCACTGGGGACCTTGGGAAAGATAAACTGCAATCAGGATCAAAGAGCGCACATGAATTTGTATCCTTTGTGCGACTGCCTCTTTGTATTAAAGTAGGATACTGTAACTGTGCAGGTGCTGTGCCATGTGCATGACTAGCTGCATATATTGGTAGCAATTAGAAACACGCTGCAGCAATAAGGAGAGGAGTGTGTTGGACTGGATTTGAGTCATTCAAATCATAACAAAAAGAAGTCTTGTGTTGCTAAAACCTAGCTGCACACTACAGTTGCTGCAGTAGAAGTATTTGAAAATGCTGAAGTTAAAGGCCTTCTGCTTGGATTACTGGCAGTTTTTATGTCTCCAGCCTCTTCATGGTTTCTATAAAAGGTAAGAAAACATTAACTCTGAAATGCTCTTCAGAACTGGATGGCTGCACATGATGCCACCAGTGCTTTTACTTGCTATTCTACTCTATTGCTGAAAGGCAAATATGTAGGGGAAAAGGGAGTAGTAGAGAATTAATGAGAACTTGTGACAAAGATTGTAAAGCTGCTTTTTTATTGCATTAATTATCAGCCACTTTTGTCTCTGTGCATGCAGATGTGAAAGGTGATGATGCTGTTTGGTTTTAACATTTACTTTGTCACATCATCTCAGCTAAGACTCAGTTAGTACTTTTTCTTCTCTGATATTTTATCCTTAGGCACAGTAGCGTGTGTTGGGTAGTATACAGACTGTAAATAGCACTAGAAGATTAATTGAAATGTCATGGAAATTTATGTAGTGCAGAGAAGATCCTTTTTTCCCAGAGATATTTAGTAATATAATAGTTCATCTTTCATCTTCCTTCCAGCTCAAAGTGCACATCACAGTCATTCAGAGCATTGGGCACTTCACTTAGGCAGGTCTGACACACAGCTTAAATGATTGATGGTGAATAGTGATCATAAAGAATAGGACTGGGTGTCAGATGCATTGAGCTTGCCTATTTAATGGAACAGCAAAATAAGCAATTCCATTTAACATGTCCCTGAACTTACCCTGATGCTTTTAATTTAAACTTCTGTTTTCTTGCTCTTGATGTACACTACTAAGCAGAGGGAATTATGTGTATTTGAATTTTCTGGGGAAAAAGTGGGGATCACGTCATTGTTAACAAAAACCATGCAATTCTTTAAAATGGGATTCCGTTCTTGTTATGTACACTTTCTGGTCTGACTACCTATTGTCAGCCTACAGAAAGTGCTTTGTACTAAATGCTAATTGCAGTTGAATTTTTCATGCAGTGACTGAAGGCTGGAAAAGGGAACTGTTCCAATCTTTTTCAAGGTTTAAGGGGTGCCCCGCACTTTCTGGCATTGAGTAATATAGGACCCTCATCTGTGACCACTGGCTTGTGAAGTTTCAAAAGATAGCTTTATTCTCCTCTTCTTGCAGCTTTTCACAGATTTCATTTCTAAGCCAAAAAATTTCCAACCTATTCCCAGCCCATTGTAATGTCTTCCTTGCTGGGAAACCATATAAAATAATAGAAATGTAGCCAGACTGTTTTGACACAAATAAATGCAGCTAAACTAAAGCTTTATGTCTTGGATTCCTGGCAAAATCCCAGCTTTGTTGTAAATGAATTACTGTAGAGTTATTCTACATCTCCTAACCTCTGTAATAGCTAAGGACTGTCCATTTATTTCCTTCCAGATAGTTAATTTATTTGTCATCAAAACCTAGATGTACTTGAGTCCTCCTCCTGGAGTGTGTTTGTATGAACAGAAGTAAAAAGAGGACTTAAGCACTTAGAAGCGCTTTGCTCTCATCATTTTGAGAAAAGGAAAATTGAAGGAAAGTTGCAACTTTCTTACATTTTAAACAAAATAATTTCTTGATTAAAGCACAATGATAAACAAGCATGAAAAGCAAATGGTCCAGAATAACAAACCTAAATGCAAGGAAGTTCATATTAAAAAGGAAAAAAAACACCAAAAACCAAACAAACTTTCTTGAGACTTACTTTCAATTACTTTTTATTAGTAATTGTAGATTGTTTAAAATGCTCTTGGAAAAGAGCCAAGGGGGTGTGAGGAAGAGTTTTATGTGTGCCTGGGTATATATGTTTCTCACTTTTATGTATAAAATGAGATAACCAAAACAGGACTTGAGTAGCACTTCTATTACGTGGGTCTTACTACATGGATTTTTAGTATTAGCGCTAGGGTTATTGCCTGCCCTCTGTTACACCTTGATGGTGCAGGGGAAGATGTGTCAGTGAACATAGGCAGGAGCAAACATCAGACATCCCTGTATGATATTCCCTCGTGCCACCGCTATTACCTGGTGACCAGCCATGGCTTCAGGTGAAGAGGTGCAGTAACAAGTCGTGGGGGAAGCAGTGCCAAACCCCTGAGCCTTCCCCCTGCACAGGTGGTGCTATGACAGCAGATGACTTCTCAGAGCAGACATAGGGATGCTGTGGAATAGCTGCCCACCTCCCACTTAAGCCGTGTGTTCCTGATCCTGTGGGGTGACTCAGAGACTTGTTGCTTGGCCATGAGAGCTCTGCTCATCACTCCTCGTGCACTCACCCTCCCCAGCAGCACTTAGCAAGCCATACATGACAAGAAATGTGACTGTTCTCTTTCCTTTTGTGGAGTGTCAGAGCAGAGCATGACTTTATTTTCAGTTGCAGTCAGTGCTCAAAACTGTGGTAAACGTTTCTTGTTGCTTCAGAAGCTCTGTGGCTAGCTGCTCTACGTTCATAAATCAAGCTGGTTTGTTTAGCTTTTGTTACTCAGGGAAGTCTTGTGGGATCATGTCTGTTGCCTGACGTGGACAAGTCCAACTTATGGTATAATTCTGTCTTCCCCTGGGAGCCGCTTGCACGGAACTGTGCATCTACATTGAGATCCACAGACTTCAAGAGAAGTCCATGCAGGGTGTGTTAGGTCTTGCAACTTTCTTGCATAGCAGTGTTCGCTGCTTGGGCTGGTTGTGTGCACTCACAACATGTACGCCCTGAACGTATGGAGCTGCGTGGCAGGATGGGCCTGGCGCACTATGTTGCTGTTTGGGAAGTGTGCTTCTTCCTCAAACTCTTGAGAACAAGACTACACCCAGAGGCTCAGGCAGACTGTGGTGGTGGCCTGTCTCTGCTGCCTGAGCTGTGGGACTGGGAGCAGGACTGGAGGACAGGGCAAATGAGCCAGTTCCCCTCGCTGCCTGTAGCTGTAGTGCCAATTGGGGCACTGCAAGAAACTAGTGTTTCTGGATAATGGGACAGAGTAAAACTAGGACTATTTTTGCCTTCTAAGGTGCTAGTTTTCAAATATATTCAGGTATACAAGGTAAAAATCCAGGTCCAAAACTCTTTATAGCAAGCTGTGCATGTGACATTCCTGAAGAGAAGCCCAGCTAAGGGCAGACACCCAACCTAGAGTAGAGGGCTTCTGTAGAGTTTGCAGTCCTTTGTGAAAACTGATTCAGTGAGGTGTATTTCCTCAACACAGCAAGGCAAAGGGGGAAATAGGACAAAATAAACCAACTGTGCTTTTAGTCTGTTTCTTAAATTTGGCAGTGGCTTCAATAGCCAGGACTTTGCCCATCACATGTATATTCACAAAACAAAGTTACTGCAAGGTAATGATGCTGATGCCTCCAATAGTGTGTATGTAAACTAACATCCTGCTTTTATACATGTTGTAGTAGATTGTATACAGCAAATGGGGGGATTGGGGTAGAAACTTGGTCCAAAAAATGTTTGATAATTCAATAATTTACAGAAGTCAAATTTCAACTCTCTGTTGCCATTAACATGGAGTGCATCTTGGTCAGTGCTAGATAACCCCTCAGTTTAGTGCTGGCTTTTGGTATCCTTTGAATACAAATACTAGAAGTGTAGAGATGTATTTCTGTAACAGATTAAAGTGTAAGATGAGCAAATCGCTGTAGGGTTTCTGTGGGATTTTGAGGATGAACGTGTCATGCTTTACTCAATGGATTATTATGAAATCATGTGACTTCAGGTTTAGCATGTGAAAGTGAAGATTTTCTTTAGCCAGTGGGTGCATCGTGCTGTGCTTCTGCCAGCTGGTGTGTAATAGCCCAAGCGAGAAATTGTTACCATTAACATTGCATTAAAGATAAAGCATAAGGTGAGAAAATTTGTGACTGGCAGTGAAGGCAACTATAATCTGTAGTTTGGGGGGGATTTTTTCTCCCAGAATGTCTTCTCTCTTCTTGCCAAGATAAGAGCATTTTAAAAAACATAAAGTGCCGAGTTTGTAAAGGCTACTTTGGAATCCAGTTGCCTGAAGACCAAAATGATTTTAAAATTATTTCTTCTCATTTTTCATTTTTCTTTCATCAGTTTCATCTCTCTAAAGGAGGCATGAGTCTGTTACAGAGCAATTAGGGCCATTTCTAACAAGCATCTGATTCTAGCCACCCCAATGGAATAAGATAAGTGAGAGATGACGGGTTTTTTTGAAGCAGGGATTAGTTGAAGTTATTTCTGCTAGTCTTCTGTTGGGACTAGCAGTTCCAACATTGTGATTCAGGATAGATTGAATCATGTGCTTAAGCCCATCTCGGGGCAAGAATAGGTCTGTATTTTGGTATATGATTCAGTCCCATTAGGATGTTTCAGTGATGATTATAAATGAAAATGCTTTCATGAATTTGCTTGGTAGGAGCAGCTTATTGCTGCCATACTAGAATATCACAAAGTAACTGAGTGTCAGAAGCTACTTAAAGCCACTCTAATATTGCATGCTGCAGGGCACCTGCAGCTCTGTGCTCATCCTCTTTCCCACTCTGTTATCCACGACAAATTCATAGCTTTTGAAGCCATTAAAGGAATTGCCAGTCTTAATGTAGATGCAATTTCAAAGACAGCACATGTGCTTTAAATTACCTATGTCAGGATTGTCCTCTAGGTTAACTCTTTGTTAAAAAGAATGTGCTTTGGTGGTCTTTGTTCCTCATTTCTGGTGTTAAGAGTGTGGACTCTGCTTCTAGGATTACGTGAGCTGGGTTCAGATGTGCCAGGTAATGTGCAGTCACAGAGCAGTACTGCTGTTTCCTTTAAGTAAAATGCAGCATAAAAAAAGATGTGAAGAACTCAATGGTCATGTGTTACTACAAAGTTAAAGGGAAGCCTATTGTTATACTCATTATTTAAAAACAGATTTAACAAAGGAAAAAAAGTGTGTTATATACGATCCTGTAATCCTGTATTCCTGGAAACAGTAGCTGTAGACTAGTTACAAATCTCAGTAACGGTGAGCAGGGGGAAAAAAATCCTTAGGTTCTAGTTCATGAGAGCAGGGAACTTCTTTTGCACACTTAGAGACAGGGATGTCAGTTGGTTTGCTTTTCTTCTTGCTGTCATTTAAATT
Organism: Haliaeetus leucocephalus; assembly: GCF_000737465.1. NCBI lineage: Eukaryota > Metazoa > Chordata > Aves > Accipitriformes > Accipitridae > Haliaeetus > Haliaeetus leucocephalus. The sequence goes on from NW_010973420.1 coordinate 1,867,141, forward strand.
ATGAGCTCCTTTGCAATATCTTGAAAAAAAACAATAGCGAAGTCGGTGGGAAAAATTACTGAAGCTTTGTCTTGAACTTGCATTTAGAGTTCACCATATATGTTGTTAGAAACAAATAGTTTGCTTTCACTTGACAGTGACTTCATCCAGACCAGGGCTGACTCATATGCCTATAGTACAGCTCTCTCTCTGGAGATTCATGTTGGCAATGTTTGTGCAATTGCAGAGCAGCTGAGAGCATAAAATTCTCTCCTCCTCCTTATCCCCCCAAATCCACCACCCTCTTGAAGTACAGCCTGCAAACAGTGCAGATTGCAGTATTCCCACATTCAGCATAAAAGTGATTAAGAGAAAACCCTCAAATAAATATACAAAATAGCAAAATGCCTTAAAAACAGAGGACTTGTCTACACGCAGGGAAGTAAAGTGATTTCAAGCTGAGAAATTTAAATTAAAATACCCCAAATACCTGTTAATCTGGTTGAATCCTTCATTGTAATGTAATTAATGCTATTTTGTATCTAAAAGAGAATCTCCATGCATGTGTTCAAAATGTGTTGTTCATATGCCTTAAATTCATATTTCTGGTTTGTCTTAACTTTCCGGGCTCTCTTTCTTCCTACCTGGTGGACACACATCGTATAGGATCCCTTAACTTTCCATCCCGTGATTTCACCGAGGTGTGCTGTGGGACTTGGGTATTGCTGAGCAAAAATCCTGCATGAATATATAAGGCTGTGCGATTTGTCTCCCCTTACCACTGCTGTAACTGATAAACCGGGTTTCAGACTGGAGACAGTTCTTTGTGTATATGCCTTTCTTTTTACTGCCTCTCTGCAGTCTTCAGTAAGTCAAGTCTCTAGCCTTTCTGAAACCTTCCTTTTCTTCACCTCCTTCCCTCTCACCCAAGGAACCATCGGTGAGTCCTCAGGTTCTCCGTTCTCCACACTTGTACAGGTTTTAGCCTTCTATAAACAGAGCTTCAAAGATTCCTGTTAGGGTTTTGAAGAACTGGGGTATCTGTGCTGGGACTCTCACATGCGTAGCTGGCGGTGCTTGCCCTTTCGCTGTGCCCCTAGAGTGCACGTTGTTTGCCAGGCTTTTCTTTCCTTATCTGGTCTCTACTGTACTTTGATGCAACTGATGGGCAGACCCTAGAGCAGTCGCATTTTAATTGTGCGTTTGGCTACGTGCCCTGCAGAGGGGGATTGGAAGCTCTCTGAGTTTCCTTTGATAGTCTTCCAAGATTAAGTCACAGAAAAGGGAGTCTGGGAGCGTGGTTGGAGGCCTGGAGACATACGAGGAGTCTGTCAGAAGCTGCAGCTGGAAGGGTGCTGGAGGGGCCTCTTCGAAGCAACACAAACTTGCCAGATTGTTGGGGATGCCCTTTATCAAAATGCCAAAATCATGCTGACCTTGTTCCGCAGAAAGACTGGTACGTGGATGTCACAGCTATAAACTCCCAGGAAAGGTTGCGTTTTGTGTACTCTTGGGAATGTTTGTGAAAAATCAGAAAAGGAACTTTAAAAGGGAAGAAAAGAAAATACAGGGAAGGCTAACGAGAAAGTGTGGTGAAAATATTTAATTTAAACCCCTTCTTCCATCTACTAAAAATGTTGACTTGTTACAAGTTGAAGGTTTAAAGATACCCTAAATTGTCTAAAAAGCCAGAATGCTTTTCAATCTAAAAATTTACAACTCATCTATTTGTAAGACTCCTTTCAATCCTTAATTGGTAATAGCTGTTGTATAAAGGGAATGCTACCTAAGTTAAAAATAGGTCTGGAACTGTCCTGACAACCAAAAACATGCTAGCTCTAACACTCATATTTTCCTTTTGTCAAATGACCTATAAATCTAATCTACATAATAGTAGAAATGCTGTTAAATTCTGTTTTGTGATCATTTTGAATTGGTAGAAACTTCAGGAAAATAAGCAAATTGCCTTCTTCACTCTTGAAGGCTGCAGTATACTCATTTCCCTTTTCATAGGAATGTTATGCTAACCTAATTAAGGATAAGCCTGTGCACAGTTAAGGTACTAAGATTATCTTAGCTGCAAATGTGTCATGTGTCAAGTGATGCATGCATCTGGAGCACATGACTTTATCAAAAGCAAATCAGATAAGGTGTCCTGGGTGTGCAGTTTCTCTGAGCCACTTCATAGTAACTTCCGTGACAGGGGCTTGACACTCACCTCCTCTCCCTGGCTGAACCAGCAGAGCACTTTGCTTATCATGCAGGCTTTTATGCCAAATATGAATGAATCTCAGGAGGGGGGAGAGTAACAGAATGTGAGACTCCAAATTAAGCGTTGCCTTTCCATCAGTATAATTTAAAAGTAATATGCCACCTACAACTTGTAAAGGAATCTTAGCTCTAGCATTTTTAAATAGTTAGAATGATTTATGTCCCCTGTAATATCTTTGCCTGCAGCAGCTTTGTTTCCGATGTAAAATACAGAAAATAGATTAAAATCCTCCAGTTCTTTTCTGTCCATTACCTCCCTACCTTCCCCCTGACCTTTTTTTTTTTTTTTTTTTTTTTTTAAGAATCCTTAAGTACTCTCCATCACAGAGTGTGCTAGTAGTTGCTCTGGGTTCTTGTAGCAATCAAAACCGTTGGGAGAATCCTACTGTTGTGTGGTATGTGCTTGGTAGTGACCAAGCTGAGGGCTCTGACAAACAACTTCTGGTGAATTTTGTTCCAGCGTTTTTGAGATATTGATTCTTCCAATTGTTTTTACTCCCCTGCAAGAGCTCACCGCTTCTGTGTACAGCCTGCAAAACAAAAGATGTGTGTGTCTCAGCTGTTTCAGGTCGTCTTGGTGCAAACTCACCTGCATCAGCAGTTTCAGCCAGTGCTCTAGACTGCAGATCCGGAGTAGCTCAGCAGCAGACAGTCCGTTATGCTGACTTTGCAATAAGCAGCAATAACGCCTCAGCGAGGCAGGAATGGTTAAGAATGAATGCATCTTCAGTTGCCTCAACTATTCGCTCAGTTCTTGTAAGCAACTTGAGAGTGCCAGTATCATTATCGTCTTTGAATTAGTGATTGCGGCTGTTTAAACTAAAGATTTCTTCCTAAAAAAGTTGAGGAACATTTTAGAAAGTTGAGAATTGCTTTTCCTGTTTTACGGACAGTGAAATGCAGCTCCAAGAGACCTGGTCTGTCCACTCAATGTAGAAATGTGGAAATAAACTGGGGGAAAACTGAAGAACAATGTGACCTTCTCATGCAGGGGGCAGCACTTGATAATTGTTCCTATTAATACATAATATGTCCAAATAAAACAGTCACTCAGTGTCCTAGGGAGACATAATGATGCTGGGTTTGGAAAAGCCAGTGTACTGAAGTGGGAAGAAATTTTGGAAGGAGGCACAACTTCTTCCTGCACCTTCCTGTTACAAGTTGGCAGGATGAAGGCAGCCTGTAGTATGTGAACCGTTAGCAGGGCACTGCTGTGGGTCCAGACGTAGTGGTGCTGACATGGCTACCGAGAATGAGAGCTGTGCTGTAGATGCTTGCAAGCAGGGCATATCTAATAAAGATTCCAGGGACTATTATGGGAGAAAAAAAGATGAGCAAACTACGTATATCTGTCTGGGGAGTTCCGCCTCATACAGAGCATGGTCCCATACACGGTGTGACTGGGTGGACGCAGTGATGTCCCATGAATGGAATCTGTTGTTTTATTTCAAGGGGAAGAGATAACTGAAGTTTTCATTGCCACACCCAAAGAGGAATAATAAACCAGCCAGGCAGCAACTGTCTCCAAACAGCCCTTGTTACCAACCCACAGTCTCCGCATTGGCTAGGATTTCTTGGCCAAACGTGTGAGTGTGGGAGAAGATTGTCACTGGAATCATTACAATAGATTATGATTGATGTACAAAATGGAAAATCCATGTCAAAGACAGACGTGGTGCCAAAAGGCCCCTGCAGTGCTGGGGCTCATCTTGACTTGTCATACAGTGAAAGCAAACAAGGCTTCAAAAAAGTGAAATCATTTGATATGCTAATCTGTGCCTTGTTTCAGGCATAGTAATGTCACTGTGAACAAAGGAGAAGAAAGTAAACAGCTAAGACAAAAGGGACTTACTGTCTTATTGCTGCTGGAAAAGTTCCTCTATTCCCGAATAAGGTTTTTCTTAATGGTAAGAAATAGTTGATCAGTCAGTTTCCTCTTTGATATCCATTCTGTTACCTCCTTGGTAATCATATTACAAAGGAGCTGTTTTCAGAAAAGGCAGCCCATCATGAGAGACAGAATTAGCCATAGGTTTTGATTCATCACCAGTTCTTCACATCTGTGTAGGTACAGAAATCACCAGCTATTAGCTGAGGCTATTAGCACCCACACTTGGTCACATCTAGCATTGTTCTCCCTGCCCTCCTGAAGCTTTACAAGATGCTCTTAGGTTTAAGCATAACTCTCAAATACCATTTCAAGGAGCACTTTACAGCAATCTGTTCTTCGTATTTACATCAGAATAAATAGCATTTATTTACATCTGAGATTTAATCATAGAACTGAAATATTAGAGTCATGTTAACTAATTATGTGATTTGCATAGTATTCAGCATTTTCTGGATGTATATTATTTTGTCTTTACAGGTTGTCTGTCAGTTCTATATTCCAAATTTGGGCCTGCCATTCCTGGCAGAATTAATGCTTTCTTAGAGGGGGGCTACCTTGATTTGTCCAGGTCTCTTTGGGAGTTGGTGGACAAACTCAGCTCATCAGGACAGGAGCTGAGATGCTCTCTACACTATTTTATAAATAGTCTCCTTTCCATGGGAAATGCTGCAGCAATGATTTAAAAAACAAACCAGAAAAAAACAACCCACACACAAACCATCCCACAGCATCTCACTTCTGTCCTATGATGCTGTCACATGTTATTTTAATCCATTTGGCCACTGATTGTGCACAAATTTTAGAAACATGGATGAAGGAGGAGATTAAAATACTGTTCTCTTGTAGATCTCATCCATCTTAATCTACCTTTAGAGACAGATAAAAATACTATTCCTGAAGATGCTGGTAATATCAAAATATTCCAACTGAAGGAGAATCAAGGAATGTATAATCTAAATACATCAGCTACATTGAAGCCTCCAGTGTAAGCTCAAAGAGATGTAGTTGACACAACTGAGCATGCTGTTTGATACCTTTATACTACACAGAAAATAAACTACTAGTTTTATACTCTGTATATAATGGGCTTATTTACGCTAAATGAAATATTTCAAGTGTATACCATACAAAAAAATCAGAAAATCTATCTTGTAGGCACTTCATCTATCAAATTTGCAAGTTAAGGTGATGGACAGGGTTCAGCTGGTCTGCCTGAACTTACATAGCTTTTTCCACCGTTGAAATGTATTTCAATGATTGTGTTGAGAACAGATGTATGTTTTCTAATGTAATTATTCTTTATTGAGCCTACCAATTTAAAATGTACAATATGCTGTGGAACTTCTGACTTTTTTTATGAGCCATCAATAGCTTGGTCTGGGAATAGTTGTCAGAAAACCCCTGAAACAGAATGTACTTCAGAATAGTAGTAACAGTCACAAGATCCTAGATAAAATGGCCTTACACAAAATGGAGTTGTGCAACAGAAAACAGACATTTAATCATAAAAGCATACTGTTCGATGAAAAAGTAGCATGAACTTAGTTTCTTGATTAATTAAGTTTTATAATATAAACATGTATCTAATGTCTTTGATCCAGAAGAGCCCCTGATAATCGTGCTGTTGACCTCATTGTAGAGAAGAGAGTGTGGTCTCAGTGGGCTGAGCGAAGGCTTAGGAAGTTTTAATCTGTCATAGCAACAACACTAACTTTCAGGGTGGTCTTGGAGAAACCAGGGCAGAATTTAAAGGGCTTGTCCTTCAGTTAAAAAGATTAATAATAATTGCAACAACAATAATAATACTTTTCTCTAAGGTTGATTCCGTGTGTGTGTGTATTGAGGCTTAAGTTCTATTCAAACTTTTGGCAATAAATGCTGTGTGTTTAAACTGGTCAGCACAGTAAGAGGATTCCATATGCATAATGAATAAGTTGAGGTTTGGGTTTGGTTTTTTTGTTTTGAGTTTGTTTTGTTTTGTTTTATCAGATATTGCCATTTTTTTGGATGTAATTTGTAGGCTAAGTGTCATAGCTGATATTCAGTACTGAAAGTCATAACTTTGTATGTGTTCAAATACGGCTTTGGAAAATGACTCATTACTTCTTTTGGCACTAAAAAGTTTATTACAGTATGCAAGAAATTTTGCAAACAGTTGAGAGTTTATTCAGCCTAAACCATTTGATTTAGTGTGTATTTGGGAAGCATTTACAGTTCTCGTAAGTGAGGTTACTGGACTGTTTTTTTTGAACTGAAATGAATTAGAATAACTTCGCAGGTGCTGCATAGATAGGTTTCTCTTACTTGACAACTTGGAGCAATATTATATGTAGCTTTCTGAACAGCCTCTAATAATCTCTTCTGGCTTGCAAATAATGTAAACAACAAGTCTTGTAAATCATGAAGAAAGAAGTAACCCGAGACTTCAGATGAGAAAGCTGGCTTCTCTGAGTTCATTTGAGTGGAGGTCGGAGGAATGACTTGGAAATCGTGAATCAGTGCTTGGCTGCTGCATGAACCTTGGACTTAGTCGTGTGCTGCTAAACTTACTTGTTCCTTGAGTTACTTGAAATCTTTTTCACTTTGCAAACGCTTCAGAGAAGGTCATGAAGGGAGATGGCAGTGCAATGTGGAATCTGATGTGGAAATACTGCATTTCTGTCAGGACAATCAGGTATGGTAAGAATATATAAAACTTTATTTTGTGGTAAGTCTGAAAACTGCCTGTATTTAAGATCGTCTGCCCTACTGCTTGTATTCTTTCCCTCTGCATGGTTAACTCTAAGTAGTCTGAGATTATTATTAGGCTAGATTCTTACTTGTCCTTATACTAAAGCTGTGAAAAAAAAAAATACAGGATTATTGCAAAAAATCTTCAAGGAAAGTGGAGTTTTCATGATTTCAGAGTCTTGGAAGTACCTCTGTCTCATTTACAAGCAGGCAAAAGTTGGAATATGAAAGAAACCTTATTTTCATGACTACTTGCTTATCATAATTTTCTATTTATTTTCTCTTCCAAATCCAGAGATACAGCATGTGTTCTTAGCAGACCACAAGCATCATTTGCTCAGACAAAGGGGAAGGGGGGCAGAAAAGAAGGTGGCTTTTATGGCAGAATAGAACTCTGAAGTTTCAAATGTCTCTAAGCTAGTGTAGTGCTACAATCTTACCTGTGTGTGTTATGTGAAAATGCAGCCGACTTAAATAAGATGACAGGCTGTGGCTGCTGTGCATCGCTGGGCACATTCTTTGAGTGGTTCGTGTTTGACATGCTGCATGCTCCCTGCCAAGAGCAGTTGCTGTGGATTCCAGCAGAGTTTATTCCAGGAATGGAGCTATTAAGCGAGACGCTTGGTGATTGTGCGTTCTCACAGCAATTTTATATATTTAAAAATAGCTAGCCATCTTCGTGCTATAGTTTCTTCATGTTACATGGTTATATGATTTGAATGGTACATTTTGTCACACAAGCCTCCCTTGAGAAATCACATAATCTAAATAATTAGTGCATTTCACACTGCATAATTATTCTGTGCTGAGGAAAAAGTTTAGAGAGCCTGAATTCTTGCATGAACTTTCATTACAACCAGAATGGGACTGTGGAGAGCTTTTTATCATCAGGGTCCTGAAATAAAGCTAAAAAGTCCCTTAGTTCCCAGCAGACAGTGAGTCAATATAATAGAAACTGAAATAATCCCTGAGAGAGGATTTGATTAAGATGCAAGTCATTTTATTTATGATCTGAGTTTAGAACCAGAAGCAGAGGGAATGCCTGAAACAAACTGGACCAGTGCTTAAATCCAGAGAAAAAGTCTTTACAGCACAGATGTTCATCCCAACCTCCATACTGCTGGAAATGTCCGAGAAAAGTCCTGTGCAAAACTCTGAAGTTATAAAGGTGTATGTTCCTACTGAGACTAAGCTTCAAAGGTTCCTGGGAGCACTTGGGTGTGGCTATTTTTCTGAAGTTTAACATGCAAGTTGTGCTCACATGTAAACATCCACTTCTTTCTTTTATCAGTGACCTTACTACTGTTCAGAATATGTAGGTTGAATGCTAGTGTAATGCAAAGTAATATTGCTCTTTGTTACAGTACTATGAGTATTTTCAGTTAATGTGTTTGGTTGTTTTAACAGATCCTATTTTCTTTGGCAGCGACACCAATGAGTTTGAAAGCATTAAGAAAAAAAGAATTTTTCCTTTGTGGAAAAAGATCTCTTCCACCTTAATTTGCTTTTATGATATCCTTCAGAAATCCTGAAACTCTCCCTGTGTTTTGGAAGGCTTCAGTAACCATTCTGGCTCATGTTCTTATCCATCACGTATGAGGCTCTACCAGTCCTTCTGCCTCTCTGCCTCCTTCCCTGTCTAGAAGACTGTGAAGCCCAGGCAGCCCCTGCTGGAGATTTCAGTCAGCCTCAAAGTGTTTTTATACCAGTAGAGTGAGTTTGCTTTTTCCCTCTGCGTGTAAGCTGCTCTTGTAAAAGCACTTCTACGCGCTCTCAGTGCCGCCGCACTGAACAGCAGTGTATTGCATTGACTACACTGGACCAGTTGTACTACAGCTCCTTACATATGCGCAAGGCCTGAATGAGGGGTTTTATGCCTCACTGAGAAAACAGTCCCACTCCAAAAGGAAAATTATTATTAACTGGGTTTTAGGGTTGGTCTTGTTTCCATTGGACTCCAGCAGCTTTAAAAGAAATATTTGACTGAGTCTTTGTTGTCTGTTTTAATTAGACTGTGTGGCTTGGGGGCAGAGAGATCGTCCACATCCATGTATATGTGTTTAAGTTTGTGACTAGACCTTAAAATCATAGAGTCATGCCTGTTAGCAAGGTGAGATACATGTGTAGTACTAGAGGAAAATGCAGTGGTTTGCTTTTTGCATAGGGGAGCTTTAGGTAATGCTGGAATAAGCTTAGGAGAGAGCAGGATGGTGTAATGTGGTGTTGTGGTTTAACCCCAGCCATCAACTAAGCACCACCCAGCCGCTTGCTTGCTCCCCCTGGATTGGGATGTGGGAGAGAATCAGAAGAGTTGACAGTGAGAAAACTCGTGGGTTGAGATAAACACAAGTTTCACAGGTAAAGCAAAAGCTACGCATACAAGCAAAGCAAAGTAAGGAATTCATTCACTAGTTCCCATTGGCAGGCAGGTGTTCAGCCATCTCCAGGAAAGCAGGGCTCCATCACACATAACGGTGACGTAGGAAGACAAATGCCATCACTCCAAACTTCACACACCCCCTTCCTCCTCCTTCCCCCAGCTGTATATGCTGAGTATGATGTCACATGGTATGGCTGTGACCCCTCACAACTTCTTGTGCCCCCCCAGTCTACTTGTTGGTGGGGTGGGGTGAGAAGGAGAAAAGGCTTTGGCTCTCTGTAAGCACTGTTTAGCAATAATGAAAACATCCCTGTATTATCAACATTGTTTTCAGCACAAATCCAAAATACAGCCCCATACCAGCTACTATGAAGAAAATTAACTCTATCCCAGCCAAAACTAGCACATGTGGAAATATACTGCACTGTCTAAATGTCGTCTTTGTCTTCTGTGCGGTGTTGGCCTACTCCTAGAGCAAAATTGCAAAAATGACAAAGATGAAGGGGTTTCTTCACTAACACACCAAAGCTGAGCTTGTGGCACTTAACATGAAACTTCTGTCCTTTAAAAGAGCTCAGTTCTCTGAGCCCCCATGAAGCCTACGATATTACCAGGTTACCTCCCAAGGCGCAGGAGGGACAGGGTCTGGCTACATCCCCAAACCACAGAACAAGCAGTGGGGTGATTCCTGAGCCCCGGGACAGTGCCCACCTGGAGCTGGTGTTCCCAGGTATCCAGGGGGAGAGTTGTCAGTCCTGTCCAATTTGCATTGTGTTTCCACCTTAAAGGATAGAGGATCATTATCCTTTTCCCTTGGCCAAGCCAATCTCCCCCAAGGCCAGCCGTGACTCATGCCACACCGTGGTATTTTTGACTCTCCTTGCCAACAGCAGTCACTACCTGCACAAGAGGTGTTAAGTGTTCCTGCCCTGAGCGCTGCAAGTTGTCTCCAATATTTCTGAAAAGGGGAATAATGGTGTTTGCCACCGGCACTGTTCCTAAGTGAGGGGCAGGGCAGTATCGCTGCCTGTGCTGTCACAGCAACCTCCGCTCGACTCGCCCTTCTCGCTGACCGCACTGCTGTCCCAGTATGTGTGCGGAGGGCAAACAGTGCCCTTCCTGCTCCTCTGAAGTTCACTGTGAGGGAGTATTGCGCTAAATAGCAGTGCTTTCCTCTGCTGGTGAGTGCCTGCTTGTGATGATATTCACAGGTGGAAAACTCTCCCAAAATCAGAAATTTGGCAACGCATGAAAGTAGAACTGGGGTTAAAGCATCAGTAGTCGTTTACTTCTGTTAAAGTTACATTTTAGTAACCCACCATAGATGGGGGATAGGCAAATATACAATTAGGAAATTGTTTGTCAACATACTCAGATTAGCCATTGTGTTTATAGGGTTGCGTCAGTATTAAAACAGAGGAACACAAGTTATATAAAGACAGGGAGCAGATCAGCTGCATGCAGAATTACTCGTTCCCTTGGTAATGTGCTATATGCCAGCCAGCCTGTAAGGATGGGGCTAGTGGTTAGAGGAGCAGACTGGAGCCATCTGAATCAGCAGATCCACAGCCCACAGAGAATAAATTAAAGGGTTTATAGTAATGTAATGCATAGTTTTCGGCTTGCATCTTAAAGTTCCATTTGCGAGTAATGGAGGAAAACAGTCAATAGTTAGTTCTTAGTGCTCTGCACATCTGGAAAAAAGTAAGAATTAGTCTTCAGTATGAGTTGTCATGGAGTTTCTTCACTTATTTTCCTTCTGCTACAAACATTTTCCATCTTGGTTCAGTCATACTTTATTTTTAGTTGTCTGCTTTGGGTTTTTTTTCTGAAGACTGACAGAAGAGTGCTGCATTTTCATCAAGGAAAAATAACACCCTGACAAGTGAAAGGGTCGCAGCTGGGCTTTAATTGCATTTTGGGCAACACGAGCTACTGTAGCTACGTAGGGGAGGGGCAGTCGTCGAAGTTTGGAGCATGTAAAGGCAGTTTGGTGTATCTTGTTTAGGGGCTTATTCATAAATGTTCTGAGCATCCACACTGCATCATGAAAGCTCAAACTACTCTAAATAATTAAACAGGGGTCAATGTAAAGGAATAATACAATGAATATGTTAGTCCACAGTTTATGTTCAGTGATGGTATTGCCCCATATGTTATTGCAGCTCCTTGCTCCTGCTTCCAGACTGTCCATGCAGGGTGCCAGCACAAGCGTTGTACAGCCATGCAGGAAAGCCAGCAGGAGAAAAAGGGGTGGTTTTCCATCCAGGTGGTTGCAGTGGTGGGGTTCACCCAAGGCCCCACAAAAGAGCTTGTGTTCCTGTTGGGCAAGGGAGTATAACAAGTGCTGGTGGGAGAGCAGGGGGACACAGTGCTCACACAGCTGAAGTGTGACTTCACCTTATGGGAGATAGCATGGGCTGAAGAGACAGGACTAAGCCAAGGTTAGACAGAGTCTGCTCTGTAGTTCATTGGCAAATAGCAGCATTCTCTTCCTATGGATGTTTAGCTGTCACATGTAACCAACGATAATGGGATATATAATTAGATATTTAATTTAGGCATTTCAGTTGTCATCTGAAATGGAAATGAGAATACCCACCTCAGATATTCCTCCTGACACCTACAGGGTTAATGTTTGTGAAACGTATCTCAGAAAAGGAGAATAGGTGTTACATATTGTTACAGTAGTAAGCAATAGAGTTGGCACCTTTTGTTAAGATCAGACACTAACAAAGTGATTTTCCTATATCTATTTTATGGCTTAAAGGTGAACAAGAATTACTAAAAATTCACTTCTAAGACTAAAAAAACCCAAAACCAAACAAACAACAAAAAAACCTTCCATGTTGACTCCTGTATCTCCAGAATGTGTTTATTTTTGTATTCAGTCTCTGTGTGGGTTTCTTTGTCATCTGCAAAATGCTGCACTTGAGAAGCTACAAGACAAACCTGAATGCAAGTCGTCATTCAGTCTGGATGCTTTAATCTTCATATAGTGCATGGCTTTCTATAGCTATTAGTCTTGTATTTTAAGCTAGTACAACTGTAATTATCCTAGTGCAAACCTTCCTTTGGGTTAAAAGATCTCTTCAGCATGACAGTGCCAATAGCCACACAGCACTTAATGAATTTTTAATAAGCCTTTGATGCCAGTATAACAAATCATTGTGAGGTTAGGGTGAAGTTGGTGTCTTTAGAATTCTGTGTTAGGAGTGTATGAATGTGTCCTGTGCATTTTGCATACTTTAATATATTATTTGGATAAAATGTACCATGTTTCTCCTGTTGTCTCTGGTCTATGCATAGGAATCTGGAGATGAAATCATTATGGCATTAATTCCTCTGAGCTCGGTTGCTCTACCTAGAGGAGACTTGTTCAAGGGGTGAATTACACGTTGCTTTGGTTTTGTTTTGGGCTGATATTTTTTCAACTCAGTTAACTGTCTTTAAATGTTGCTTCTGTTCAGCTAGGGCATATCTGTGTTTACACAGCTATATTATTTCAATCTGATTGTTAATGTAAATTAGTGGTTTGTGATTTAAGTTCAGGAAGGGCATGGTGAGCTTAAGCAGGTTACAGGTGACAGATCTGTTAGAGCAGACAACCAGAACCTCATCAGCTCCTTTTGCTTTTTTTTTTGTTTGTTTTTTTTTTTCTATGAGCAAAAATTGCTCCTACTTAGTATTTTCATGTGCTCTTTTTGTCTTGTGCTATGCTCTCTTTCTCCTTGTGCACCACTTGCTGTATTATTGCTAAAAGCTTAAAATGTATAGGCAGGGGCTGTTAGAGACAGCAGGTGATTTCAGTTTAATCCTTGCTAGAGTTTCAGTGTAAAAAGTACCACAGAATTTGCAATATTTGTATATAATTAAGCCTTTCTTCACATAGAAAACTCACAGGTGAGGGTCAGCTACCTTGGAAGTATACAGAAATTGTCAGTCCAGCAGCAGGGCTTCTTGTTTGTGTGTTTTCCTGTACAAAAAGTCAAGGTACCTTATGAACTTAAAGACTGTGTGTTTTTCAAGAAGGGTCGAGTAACTGCAAAATATGGAAGTGATGCACCAGTGTGAGATCCGAAGGCTGTTTTTAGTCACTGCCCACATCGGTTTCATTCTAGAGGGTTTGTTCCTTTATTTTAAGGCTGAGTCTACTGAGCTGTTCCGGTATAAAAGGACCTGAAGCCAGCTTAGCTAATTAGCTAAAAATGGAATCAACTTCTAGCCCTCTTCTGAGTTGTCATGTCTTTGCATTAAAACAGTTGCAACACTGTTTAGCTCAAACCTTTAGTTTGGGCTAAGAGCAGCCCTGGGTTTAAACTATGCCAAAGCTCTGTCCTTTCACGATGCAGGGTATAATGATATGCATTGAAACCCTAGAAGTCAGAAACCTAATCGAAGGTGGTCCAGAGAAGTTAACAGACTGTTTTATTATTTATTTACACAGACCTTTCAAAAGAGCTTGTTGATGCAGAACCATAGGTTACTGAACTGGTAAAATTGTTTGTCTAGTGATGGAGGAGTTCAATTATTTTAAGGTAGCTTTTTGTATTTGCATGCTTGCTGTAGGTGATGCATATGGTAAAAATGTATGTGGCAACTTCTAGAACAGAACTACTGTTTGAGGTTTATACTGCCTTCCACTGCTAGTCCTATTGCTTGATGTCTTCTCAGACCTACCTAGAAATTGGCATTTAGGATTTGTTTTGAAAGGATACTGCTTCTGTTGTTGCTCTTAGATTACTCAGTTCTTTGGTTTGTATTTTTTATATTTTAAGAACTCCCAAAGCAGCCTTTCAGCTTGTGACTTTCTGCTCTGAACGTACAGACAAGAAACAAACTATATGGAAGTGTTACTTGCTCTTCAGTTTGAACAGAATTATCTTCTAGTGGACTCTAAAACAAATCAGGTAGAGAGAAAATAAAGCTCTAAGCTTATCTAGTTTTAATGAGATCATGCATTTTCCAGAAGGAGTCAGATGACATTTTAGTAATTGGTGAGTACTGATCAATTTAATGCTTATGAATCATGTGATTAACATCAGTGGATACTGTGATTTGATCATAGTATGAAAAGCATGGTATGTGAAATTATTTTAATGAAAAAACTTCTGCTTAAATGCCTGGTAAAGGTTTTATTCCTTTTCTAATAGGAATTCATTTTGCTATACAAGTGTAATTTCTAATTCTGGATATGTTTTTGCTGTTCTCCATGCAATATCTGCCTATTAATCACTTTCTTTGACAATAATCATAAAACCAGCAAGAATTTATGCAGTAAGCAGAGTGTCCTGTGTTCAGTCATCTTTTAGCAGGAGACAATAAATTCATTCATATAATTAACTGCCTGACAAGTATCAAGTGACTGAAGTGTTTGAAGTGTTTTTAGATTGTTGGGGTTTTTCCTTTACTTGCCAGTGAGGGGGGCGGGATGGCAGAACTGCTTAATTAGGAGAGTTTAGGGTCTCATGACAACTGCAGTAACAGACAAATATTAAAAAAAAAAAAAAAAAATGAAAGCTCATCACATATGTATTTACTTCACACCCTCTGACTGGTTAATGAAACTTAAGCAGAACTTAAGGTAGGCGAGGCACGATTGCCTGACCTGCTGCGCTTGTGGAGCGTTTCTGTGCTGAGTGTACTGAGGTGCAAACCTGCATGCTGCAAACTCATCAATTAAAAATTAAATATGTTCTGAGTTAGTCACATCTGCGTTCATCTTCTGGAAAAGTCTCAGCAACATGCACGGCATTTTGCATTTAATGAATTCTCATTGGTTTGTGATATCAGAGTAATGAATAGTATTCTCTAATAACATCAGGGGGCCACTTTCATGGTCTAATGGGGCCTGTTTTGTACAGGGAGCAACACCATGACTGTAAATTACACAGGGGGGATTGCCACCCTGACATGAAACATTCTGGCTCAGCTCTCCTGAAAGTTACTTATTTTCACATAAATTGTTTTTCTAATATGGATGTTTTCTTGGACATAATTGTTTACCACATCATCTTGAGGACTAGGTTATGTTCACAGCCACAGTTCTGTCACCACTTGCTTTCCTGAGTATAACTTCGCATTATTCGGGTATCAAAACAAGCAGTCTTTCAGAGGAGATCCTTGATAAAAGCTTCCCAACGCTTATGCTGCTGAATTAAGGTAGCATGAACTGCTGTGCCCATGTAGTACCTGTGATACCTGTTCTGTGTTGTCTGCCAGTTAGCTGAATCTCATACGTAAAGCAAAACTAGTATGACAGCTCAGTTGTTTGAGAAACTGCACCACTGCCTGTGCTCCATGATGCAGTTAGTGTTAGCTGCGTACGCTGCTGCTTCCTTGACAAGGAGAGTTTTGCTATGACCTTTGGCAGAGATCTGATGGTACTATTTCATCTGCAGCCTGTATGCTTTTTCGTGTTAAAGCAAGAGATATTTCAAAAAAATCTGGGCGGGTTGTGATAGCTCTGTCAAAAAGGCAGACTACAAAGCCAGCGCAGGCTGGTGCAAAGGGAAATACAACCTTTCTGTTGCTTGGAAGCCTTCAGAATATATTATGAGTCTTATGGTAACACATTTTTCTGTTAAAAGCTCAGTGGGATTGCAATCTCGTCTGTTGCCCACAAGCCTTGGAAGAGGATCTCTTTGGCTCAAGTTTTCTGAACGTTTGTTCCACCTTTGACTTTTAAATGACTCTTTGGCTCTTTCTCCGTTGGTGGCAGAGGGGGAACTGTGTGTCTGTGGTCAGTCCTTCCTCAGCAAGAAGGCATTTATTGACCACCTGGGAAGGGCACCCAGTCCCGTGGCCACTGCAGCTCTGGGTAAAGCATCTGGGCAATTTCAGAGAAAGTTGTGGGAAGGGGATGCTGAGCTTCTGATGCCTCCTGGAAGATAAAAGGCATTTTTGCACTTTTGCCTTGGCTCCTCTTATCTAAGAGCGAGTCTTGCTTGCCTTTGGAAGAAGTGGATAGAAGTAATAGCTATGATTGGCAGATACAGGTATAAAAAAGCTTTATAAAAGCCATAAAAACAGCTTCAACGCTGTTATTGTTGGTTTTTACTGTGTTCCTAAGGAAATGGAAGCTGATTTAACAGAAGTTTGAAAACCATATTAGCAGTTACCATTTGTTAAATAGCATATTTTTAATCTTAGGCATTCAGCTTAGATTTAAAGCTCAGTTGCAATTTACTTAGAATTGTTGGATATCCATAAAATGCCTGCAGGCCTGTATACTGCTAAATACAAATTCTGCATAGGTAGATGCATTTGTATCAGCAGATTTTTGTATGGCCTAGTTCCCTTTCATGTTTAAATCAGAAGAATGAACTATTCCACCAAATCAATGAAATAGGGGCAGATTGATCTTTTCAATAGCTTATTATCTGTCTGAAATTGTCTTTTGATATTTCAAAATAAGTGAAAACTAGGCAATATGAAAAGCATACTTTTTATCTGACTATTTAGGAGAGCTTAATCTGAACTGCTATAGGTACACAGCTCTGAATTTAAGCACTTTTCCACTAATAGCAATACTCAAGACCTCTGTCTTGCAGTCTGCTCAGTTGTGTGATTTTTCTGGACATGTATACAAAGACCTGATGATAGATTTTCACTGTCTGTATATTTTCAAGTTAATGTAACAAACACTTGTGGTGGAAAGGGGCCAGTGAGATGGAGATAAATACTTGAGCTCTTTCCAAATGGTCAGTGTTAATTCTTTAAAAACAAACACATGGAAAAGAATGCGAACCTTAAAGGCAACCTCTTCAAAAACTTGTCCCAAGTTGTTTATCCTGTTTCAGGCCCTGAAACCGCTGTATTTTACTGGTTATTCCACCTCTGTATTCTAAGTACTTGAGCAGATTTGTTACTCAGATTATTGAGTCTTGCACAGTAGCTCACATCCACACCTTCTGACACTATTCCACTTAATGCCCATCTTGCAGGGACAGGCATAGCTATGGTGTTTCTTGGAATATGAATGGGGTGGAGAGGGAGAAATTATGCTGAAAAGGGTTTAAATGATACTTCATAAATACTTTTTGTGCCTATGCTGTGCTAGCCTGCTTCCCGCCATCTGATTGTCCTGACATGTTGGTTTTGCCGGTATAACAAACTGTTAAGCTATGTGAGATAGATAAGGAAAAGAACCCACAGTAAAAATAGGCTGCCAAAAAAATGGGTCAGGGCTAATGGGTTAGTATGATCAGGGCTTCTTACACCATTGTCACTTCTGGAGGAAATGTTCAGCGAACAAAAGCATAACCACACTGGCAAGGCCCTTTCCTCCAAAATAGTGAAACAATGAAGCTTTTAAAGAAATTGGGAGTGGACTCCCTTAAAGTCTATATGCCACATGAGCCATTTCAAAGCAAAGATGGAGACAGGTGTTCATGCAAAGATAGCCAAAATGAAAATCATATGGTCACTGAAAGACGCACAGATCCCTTCTTAATACAAGTCCCGGTAGTAGCAGGCATGTGGCTATTCAGCTGCTTCTTTAAACCAAAAAACAAAACCAAACAAACAAAAACCACACACACACAAAAACCTTGTGCAAGTTATTTCTCTGTCTGATACTCTATATTTCATAGTATGTATTCAACCATTAAATAAGTTTACTGACTTAGTAGTGTTCTGTATCAATATTTGATCCTTTCCTCAGACTTTAAAGAAAAGATGGTATATTTGAGGCACTTAGGAGCCTTATGGGAAAGTTCCGAGCACACTGGGAAAGCTACACGAGTGGTCAATACTGTAAAGCTGTTTTGAGGAGGGGAAAGTTGCTTGGTTCATATTTGTAAATATACTGAAGGGTTGCTGGTTTGTTGGTGGGTTTTGTTAATTTAGTAGTTTAGGGATCCTAGCATGACCATCTCGAGATGAGGACTAAGAACGCTCTCAGAACAGGGAGTCTTGAAGCCTTAACAAAACTCATTATTTTATAGACATTTTCATCTGATTGTTGGTGACTGTAAATGATCTGAATTCAGGTCTAAAGGTACGTAGTATCCTAGACAATCCAGTTTTCTGAAGTAGAAATTCTGGGGTAGCACAAAGCTGAATTTTTCTAAAATGAAAATAAATAAGTTCAGGAGGGAAGAAGAAAGCCTTTCATGACTTTCTTATACTTTTAGGAGATGAAAAAGGATTGCTAACACACTTCCCTCCCTTATGTCTAACCTTTCAAGAGACTTTTTTTGCGAGGTGATGACCCGCTATCTATTGGTGTCTGCTCAGAACCATTAGTTCATTGGGACTATTCTGTCTTTAATTTTCTAAGTGGTGAGGTCAGATATGTGGTCTTTGCCTTCTCTACTCTATACTAGTGGCTAATGATGCTATTAATAAGAGGAACTGTGTACCTAATTTTCCATCAAAGAAGCAGAAAAAATACATCTATGTCCTTAGGGTACCGGTATCCATATGTCTAAACCAGATGAGACTGGTAAGAAAACAAGAGACCTGTGATGGTAGTCTCAGCCTTTTCCATACCTGTCTCTAATTTTTAATGTCTATCAAAGCATAAAAGATGAATTTCACTATGTCTAAATCTGTTGAGAGAGAAGGGAGGGAAACATTTTGTCCAAGTAGTCGGTGTCCATTAAAAAGGGAGATGAACTTTCCACAGTGCTTTAGAAAATTGCTTTAAAATCTGGCCCCAATGTGTGCTATTCATTCATTCTTCATAGCTTTCCTTTCAAAAAGCTTTTAAAAATTCTAAGCACAGGGCTAGGATGCACTTTGGGTTGTGAAATTATCTTTGCAGACCTTGGAATTTTTTTCCGATGGTAATTTCAGAGCTCATATGTCAACAAATCAGTGTACGGTATTATAATTTCCCTCTGGACTTTTAAAATCTATACCTCCAGGGGAAATCTAGGGACCATATGATGTCAGCTCTGAACACATTAATAAGAATGAAATGCAACATTTGTTAAAGATAAAATCCTTTCATCAGAGAAACATCCTATTTTTCTGATTAAGTGGTGTGTTAATGTTAGATCACATTGACTAGAAGTTTCTGGATATCAGCTAGACTGACAAGCTCTGACCAGCTTTAAAAATACCTGGAATCCTCCTCTTGGCATTGAAATACACAAACATTTGCTAAAGTAATTACTTTTGTTGAATGAATCAGTGGTGTGTCTTGGGAATTTGCTGCTGCTGAAGATTTTTTTTTTTCCCCTTCAACCTACGTTTCACAAAGGAATTCCTTGCAAAGGCTGCAAAAGGCTTAATATAATCAATCCACATGCAAATAAATATAACTACATTAGTTCTTAAATAGAAGGAAGACACTGGAAAAATCTCAAACTAAGGCATATTGTTCTTTGGCAAATATTTTTCAAGTGTTTCCTCCTCTTCAAGCTGGAGATCCTTCTAATTAAACAGCTATGGCAACAAATGCTGTCCAGCCAAGGGTCAGGTATAAAGTTCAAATCCCAGATGGTTGATATCTGTATGTGACTTATCTACCAGATGGGTTCAAATGTTCCACTGGATTTTTTTTTTATTCTTTTCTCTCACCCTTCCAGTATTAAGGCAATTTGTTATATGCCTATCAAATATTTATACTGTTTTTCTATTGACTTTTGCTAAGAATTATTTAGGTAGGAGGAGAAGTTTCCCCAGAGCGTGTTCTACCACTTGAGAGATACTTTGTTCAGCATTCCCTTCCTATCAATTTCTGCAGTTAAGAGTTTCCAAGGGCGCCCTAAAAAAAGGACAGGAATAAAGGGCACGCAATCATGAGGTTGAGGAGAAAGAGGGGTAACATTGTTAGTATTTACTTTTACTGTTTCTGTGGATAGTTAAAGCCTCTGTGCTTTTATAGGATAATCAATACAAATTTAAAACAATTTTGATGATTATCACTGATGAAGCACAGGCTGATTGTAAAGCTTATCATCACTGGTAGCTACATAAAAATACAGCAATAGACTGTCTGTCTTTGGGTTTATTTTTTACTATATGCTACTATTAAACAGCCTAGGTAATGCAAATGGTATCATGTTGATTTAATTGCGTATTTTTTAAATAGATCTTAAATTTTGTAAAGCGAGCTTTCTCATGGAGATGAGGACTTAGATTTCTAATTCCTGGTGTTTATAGCCTTTTTGACTTTTGGAAGACTACATGGTAGGAGGTTACAGTTTCTTTTGGTTTAAATTCCAAAACCAGAGTGGTTCAGAAGTTTACATATAAGCAATAAGCAAGACAGAAACCAATTCTGAACTCTAGAAAATATGACAAGAAGGTCTTAACAGAACAGAAGCTGAGTATTATTGCATTCATTACTTTTCTCTAATCTATTTTACATTGCATTAAGTACAACGGTCAAACTGGTGTTATTCCCAAACTGTGGTTAGTATTCAAAATACCTTCAAAACTTCAGATTCAAAATCTAAATTAGATTAGAAACTGAATTAAATGTTTTAGAGAAGTGCTCGTTTAGATCTTTTGTGGCTTTGTGTTTGAAAGGTTCAGTATTCTTGCTTTTGTCACTAGAAAAATGGTATCAAACATGAAAAGAAAAAAACCCCAACAAACAAACAAAAAACCCTTACCAACCAACCCCCACACACACACTTTTGAAGGTTAACCTTCCATAAACCTGGAAGGCAGATTTGCCTGAATTTGCTCAGCTTGAATGTTTATCCCAGGGTTGGTGGGTTTTGCCAGTACATTTGCAGGTGCTCTGTGATAGTCTGTCTATGCTATTTCTATGCTGCACTTGGAATTAGGAGTAAGGATGAGTTTTCATTCTGACAGGTACTGTGATCGCTCTTTTGTTGAATGCATCTCTAAATAAATCTGTTGTTTAAACGTGGTTCAAATGAATGATAAATGCAATACCTAAGGGACTGTTTTGGTGCCATTGAAATTCAGTGGGGAAACTCCCACTAACTTCAACAAGGATTCGAATTTTGCCCTCAGCAGGGAAGCAACGAACTTGGCAAATTATACGAAGTGTGCCTGATCTTAGTATCCTTAAACTGACGGCTTTTGAAATAATTCTGCTGTCTTACAGTTTTCAGTTATCTTTATCCTTCCTTTGTTTTTAAAAATAAAGCAAACTGTGAAACTCCTGTTACAATAGCAATAAAATGTTTCCTATATGAACTAGTTTGTGAGCTAGTCTGTTCTGACTGTACAGAACTGGAAAGATACCATTAGAAATAAACTGCTGTCTGAAGTTGGAGGAATTAATTTGTTAACAGGATGTGTAGAGGAGCCTTTTTATTCTCTACAGTCAATAATTTCTACTCATTTGGCCCGTTTTGTGGTGTCTCTTTTCTGCTAATTTTACCATGTCTTTCTTAGCTTTAGATATTATAGGTGTAGGTTAAATTAAATGTGTACGACAATGTGATACTAACCCAGAGAAACATTCCTTTCAGTGATCTTTACAAGGGAAGACCTTTTCATCCTTTCTTCTGTGCCCTCTTACTGTGTCTTTAGTGCTCAGGGGTAGAAATACAGTGATTGCAGTAGACATGTTCTCACAGAAAGCTACTTAAGCAATTGGGTTTGGGATGTGCTGAATGCCACAGCAAACCTCAAAGCTAAATGCTTTAACTAAGAGACAAACCTCATTTTGTGCATATTGCTTAGTTTCTTTAAGTAGATTTAGGAACTTGAAGCAGACCATGTCAGTCAAGGCAGTAAAAATGTCAGTCGCTGAAAACATCCAGCTCTAGAGCTCTCTCAACAAACCGTCATCTGGGCTTATAGTATAAAGATATTTCTTAGTAAACACATTAGCATGTTATAAAAAGAATGTGTTTAAAGAGATAATAAATCCAAAGTTGGGGTGACAAAATACTATATGAGGCAGGCCACAAAAATAGATGTTTTGTTATACCTTTAAGGAGTTCTTTTTCTATATGTAGGTGTTCAGCAGTAAACCTGAGCTTGACATATCATGTATATGGGTAACGAACACTGCTGCATTCTTCCTTCTGGGTATGCACACGATGTATACAATGTCGGTGTACTTGGTAGAATCGGCTCCACTGTGCATTTCCGAATGCTGCCAGTCGAGTTTCCTCTCCATCCACAAGCTTTCTGTGGATGTGGGCTAACTCTGATATTTATTCTAACATAACTAGTGCCATGGCCAAGCACCTTGCTAAAGCCATAAGCACAGGTGGCTGATAATCTGTTTTAATTGTAGTTAACATGCTTAATTTCAAAAGTGATGTGTAAAGCTGACAGGCAGTTCCAAAGAGCTTTCCATCCCAGCTTCCGAGCCTTTCTGTAATCATACAGCCTCCAGCTGACAAGCTTTTAAATTATTTACACAAAATGGGCTTTGAAGGAAGAATTTAAAAAAATAAATAAGTAATCTAAGCTTGGGTGTATTAAGACTTGATAGAGGAATGGAACATAAATAAGAGCTCCCGTAGGAGCACTTTGGCTTCTGCTGATCTACAGGGAACTCTTAACGGGTGAGCTTTGGAAGTCTTGTTGGTTTTTGTTTGACTCCTCCTGCCCCCCATTTCTCCCTGTTCCCCCATCCCCGTTTTCCCTTTTTTAAAACTAAGTAACTCCATTTATTTTACATTTTTAGTTGCTTTTACAGTGATCAACCCTGTTATCAGGTGAACAGATTTATGTGCTTTGTTAATATCCTTTCCAAATATCCGTCATACCAAATGTGATCAGCTGGCTGTTCTACAGATGATGCCTCCTGGTTTTGGGGGTTTTGTTTGTTGTTGTTTTAACTTGGCTGTAAAAAGAAAAGCCATGCATGTGTTTAACTTACTGATTGCTTGTAGTACCAGAGGGGACTGACAAGCTGCCTGGGCAGCTGGTAGGCCCACTTTGTCATTTTAATATAAGCTAAACCCTGCTCCCACTCAGTGGTCCACATACACCAATCTGTCTTCACGGGCTAAATTAAAAGCAGTTTTAGCATATGATTAGCTGTATAATAAGACAAAGTAAGGGGTGTGGAGAACAAAGAGTATAGGAAGGCAAAAGGACATGCATCTTATCATTTTGTGTTCTGTGATTCAGAAAGGAACAATCATTTTCTAAAAATTCCACCCATTTAATAGGAAGTGTTCTAAACCAAGGTCATTTTTGAGCAACAAAAGATGCTAAACATTAGCCTTTAAGCTGTAGTGTTGCATAGGATTTAAGCTTATGCTGTGGCTCCTTCATCTGGTGCCTCACGTGGCTACACTGACTGTGTAAAGGACTGTAAATTCAGAGTGCCATGAGATAACGCTGCAAGAGAAGTTTCTTTCATGCTTTTGTTTTGATTTTTCTGCTATTTAATAGTGTTACTTTTTAACCTACACAGTGCCTAACTATGCTTTCACACTGAAAAAAGACTTCTGATACTTTGGAACCGAGACACTGAGGTAATTACTTTTTCCAGCACTTGCCGTGAACTTGCATAGCTTTTATATCTGTTTCCCTCTTCAAAGTATCCCTCCTTCCTCCTTCAATATTCCCAAGCATATCTTGAATGTCCAAATCATTGTTTGGAAATTCTATCAAGGCAATATTTAAATGTCAGATACTGTAACCATTTGGCACATAAGTTCCTTAGTTCCTACAGCTACAGATGTTATAAGAATATAGTGTGTGTTGAAAACGATCATCTTATTTTACAAACTTCATCTAGAGACTGTAGAATCTATAAATTCATGTTTATAGTTTAACAGTAAAGCAATAATTGTATATCTTATGTGATTTCTATGGTTATTAAATTATTTATATGATGGTGAGCAAGCTTTCAAAATCTTCATGTAATGAAGATGTTGCAGATGTTTTGTCAGCAGTTGACACATGGGATTCTGATACTTCCTCATCAACTACTGGTCTCTGTTGGTTTTCAGGTTTTGTGTGGTTTTTAACAGTTTTTGGCTGAAAAAAAATTATATTTGATAGAGCAATACGCTAGAGAAGTTGCATGGTGGGGCAGGGAGGGAAAGCTCTGCTGAGCAGGTTGATGGGAGTTTTAGACCTTTGGCTTTCTGCAAGCCTTTAAGAACAGCTACAGGTGCTATCAGTCCTCATAGGAATAGGTACAGTAAACTCAGAGTTGCTGTGTCTTGTGCCCAGTTTCATTTGAGAGGTTCGTGGGAGTTTTGTATGATACCAAAGGGCATGAAATACGGCGTAATATGGTCCGGCTGGGATTCTGCCAAAACCTTCCCCCATGTCCAGGTGTGTTCCTGAGGGGAGCTCAGGGCAGGTAAGTTAGGTCGATCTTGTGCATGTTGAGGAGCACAGAGAAATACAGCCATTTCTTTACTCCACATCTCTCCTTTCTCTCTGAACAAATTATCTAAAAGAATTACAACATTTTCAGGTGAAACTAAACCAAATCAAGGGGCTAACTGTAAATTTAGGTGGTCAGATTGTTTTCAGCCATGTGATTCATGCCATTATGCCTCCACTGTGATTTAATACTGAATGGAAAGGGTGAAAAAGAAAACAAAACCAAGTACTGGCATCTGGGAGAGGTAATGCAAGCTCAGAAGGCGGCTCTGGAAGAAATGGGAAATGGGGAGCTAGAGCTCGCATGACAGTTGTGTTTGGGGAGATCTCAAATCTCTTGAGGAACTGAAGTGAATCATATTAAGTCCTCAGTCTTTGTTACCGAGTCAAAATGCCCTCCCTTGCCATATACCACTTTGCAAAATGTAATCTTTCTGCTATGCTACCTTGCAGTGAAAGATAATATCGATATTTTGGTGGTTTGAAGTTAAATAGTATGTTTTCAGATGGCAAATAATTGCACCTGTGCAACAGAAGCCACAAAGAATTATACTGCTTTACAGAGGTAGAAATTATTAATTATAGGCATTTAGTTAATTACATATCTGCCTAGTGGAATTTATTCTGGAAATACAAAAAAATGTATGAAGATCTGAAAGATGTTTGCAGTTTAAATATTGCATACAGCCTGTAGTGTAACAATTTAACTGCTCCAGATAAGGGAGAACAATTTGTGTATTTATATGCACACATCTGTGTGTTTATATGTATATATCAATACGTATGTGTGTATTTACATATAAAGCAATATATAAAAGACTTCAAAAGGAAGTCTTACTATTTCAAGGTGAGATCAAATTAATTCCGTTCAATACTTTTATTACCTCCACAGCTAATGAAGTGCAAAGTCCGTATATCAGCCTGCTCTCAAAGCTGCATAGTTGATGTTTACCCTCATATATGACTTAGTATTAAATTCTTGAGATAAAGCAGTATCTTTGAAAGCCTTTCTAGATTAGCTCAAGGATCAAAACTGACACCCATACGTGAAGTCTGAAAGGTTGGAGGAGGGCTGAGTTTCGGTTCAGGCCTCTCTAGTTAAAAATGTAATGAGTGGGTCAGCTGTAAAATTAAATGAAGATGCTGTAGCATCTAAAGAGGAAATTCTTTCTTTAGCAAAAATATTAACTGTGAAATGCCACAATTCAACAGCTAATTTAAAGAGACAGTCAGCGCTACTACTGACAGTGCCATATCCTAAGTGTCTCTGGCTGTGGGAATTGCTCATGCTTTTAAACTACCATTTAAGTGCTCTGCTAGCTTGATGTAAAATCCTCCATTCCATGCTCACTCCCACTCAGGAGACCCTGAGCACTTGAAAGTTTAGTCCTACAAAATAGTTTTAATTCTTGAAGTAGGTTCTATTTTAATGTGGATATATATGTAAAATTAGAAAAAGTACAACTGTGTTGCTATATCATGCATTCAAGAGGTCACATACAAGACAAATACACTTTCTTTTTTAACATATATGCAAAAAATTTGAAGAAAAAAATTTTGCTGTTCAGTAAAATATCTGTCATTATATGAACAGTGCATATGTTCCTAGTTTGCTAGTGAAAAAGTGAATTTGTAGTCCAGTGGAAATAAATGCAGTAAAATAAATTATGCATACCGAAGGGATGTTTATGGGAACAGAAGTTACTTTCAGTCAAACCCCCTCAAACACATCCCCACGATGTGTCACAGGCAGGACAGGCCCGGCAGTCCAGTGCTCGCAGTGAGACTGAAGGTGGTGCCATTTACCCAGTAAACCCCTCTGAAATGCCCAGGCTAGCAAGTGTACCCAGGCATTTCCTAAATTCTTAACAAGTGATGAAGTTTATGATGAATGCATGTAAGCGAACTTAAACTGTAACAGACTTTGCCATTTTTATTTTGTAAATTTTATTTCCTCTGACAAAGATGAGTAAAAGCTGCGCTTGTGTCTAAAAATCAGTCCTATAGTCTTGATTCATCTGAATAGTGATGTGCTGAGATGCTTAAAGTTGTAGTCACATGGTTTATAAACTGTATTACTTTGCTTAGGAATATAAAGTAGGGGTTGTGAATGGTAATTATTAATTTCTGAACAACAGTTGGTGTGTTCTGTTTAAGTAAAAGTCTATGCTGGTCATGGGGCCTTTTTGTTATCAAGAGGAGCTCAAGGTGATGCAAGTACCTATAAAAAAAAAATCTAAGTGCATACAAATGGAAAAGTGGAAGGTGACACTGATGAATATATTATACAAGTAAGAACCTGTTCTGAATCATAAGCAAAGCAAAGGAATGCAAATTTATGCCACCATAGTTAGGGGCAACATTTTAAATATTAAGACAAAAAGAATTCTAATGGTATTAAATACAGCTGGTAAATTTGTCAGTAAGGGCAGAAAAAGTGAGTTCACCTTACTGTGGTTCGGAAGCCAAATTAGGAAATGTTTTCGTATCTTAAGAAGTTATATTTTATAGTCTTGTTTCCAGACGATAAAGAGCACCTGTCATAACAGCACATCTGGGTAAATTGTATCCAAATGCTTTTAGAAGAGTTGGCCAATGAATTCTTTCCAACATGTAATATTTAATTATTTTATGGGGATGGGGAAAACAGAAGCCATAACAGTGCAAGTTAATGTAATATCCATGTTTGAGAAGAAAGGAATGATTTAGACAATTGATAATGTGTGTGAGCATGCTACTGATTTTTGACAGAATTGTAGAACAGCCAGTATGCACTTAATTATGTTATCCTTTGTCCTTAATTGATATGGCATTTATTGACATAAATTGAAACAGACTTGACTCCTGTTTCTAACAGACATTGTTTGTGTATGCAAGGTAGTATTGCTTATTGTGGATTTGTACAGTATGTGAGTTACCTAAGCCAGTGGTCTCCAAACTTTTTGACTGAGTCCCCTACCAGTAAAAAATGTTTGAGCACGCACTCACAATGTATGTACATATATTCATAAATTATATACATGTACTACTGAAGTTCTAAGATCATCTTCCCACACCCCAATGGATCATGAAGCAAACCCCCTGGGGGGTGTGCACCCCACTTTGGAGACCACTGGTCTAAGCAGCTAGAATCAACAAACCCTCTTGGTAGATGTAATTCTGATGGTTATCAAAACATAGCTGTAAATTAGAATTATTGTAGAGCAGGTGAGTTTAAGTGGAGTCATAAGGATCTCACACTACATAAAATTTAATATTCTGGTAAGAAAATAATTGTAGTATCTGTAGATGACACAAATACAGGGCCAAAGAGGGCAGCTATAGCATAGTTTGGTCAGTAGAGCACAAACAAACGATGTGCATATTTTTTAATATATTCAAATGTAAAGCTGAATGTCTGTAAACTAAGGTTGAAGCCCACACTTAGAAGGAAAGGGACTCTGTCCCAAGGAATTGGTTCTGTGAAGGTTCAGGGAGTCATGTTGAGTAATTGCAAACTGATAAGAGGCAAACTAAGCTTTGGTAGAGATGATGTCAACTGATTCGCTCTGAATGTTTTCAGCATTTAGGAAGGCTGAAATAATTTTGGTAGCTTCTAACTTTGGAAACTGCTAGGTCTAGGATATGTTTTCAGATATCAGGACAAATTGCTGACGAGATTCGTATTTTCTGTTCTCTCTAGACAGTTTCATCAATAACTCACTGCACATATGGTGAAATTTTTTAGAGGCAATTACAGATATGACATACTATACACATGGTTTTAGAGCGCCATGTCATCAATTGCTACTTGAAACAAATGACTTCATGGCCTGGTGGTGCACTTAGAACTGAAATCTTAAACTGCAGAATAAGCCCTGGCTGAGGGCTTGAGGACATTTTTTCTTTTTTTCTAATAATTTCCTCTAGTGACAAATCAAAGTAGCCCTTACTACTGCTTAAGACCAGGTTTTACTAGCTGCCAAGGTAAAATAAATCTGTCTAATTAGAATAAATAAAGCATTTCTAGCTGTAATGATGTGTAAATGCCTCAAGAATTCTAACTTAACTCTTAGTGAAGAGCCTTGTAGCATACCAGGGCCATGATCCCTCGTGCAATGGAAGTTTTTACATTCAAACAGGACTCTGTTGCTTTAGTCTGTCTGAGCATAGACCTGCACATCACACATTTGCTTTGGAATGATGATGTGCTGGACAGTCGCTGCAAGGATTTGACCTCTGTGCATCCTAGATATATATGTAAATTAATGTTATGCTCCATCAAGTGCCAGATTTGACTGTTGCCTTATGTATGCACGCAGAAAGGACTTGGTGCCAGCAGGCAGCATCTGCAAGTTCCTTATTTCCTCTTTGGTAATTTTTAAAACTTGCTTTTTTAAACTGTGCTCATTGGGCACCCGAGATGCAAACTGCCAGTTGTACTATGGATATCTGTTTCTGACAGCTCCCTGTCTACACTGTAGTTTTTGTGGTATGTTTATGTATATAGCATGATTTGTGCAGAGTTTGCACCTGCTTTGCAGAAATACAAACTAATGCTATTTTTTGATAAAGTAAGAACAGTCTGCGGGCAGAGTGCCAGTTTAGAGCCTCCTATTTCATTGCTGTGCTCCACAATGGGCTTTCTCTGTCATTATCTGAGCTTTCAGTGTGATAGGTCTCCATCACTAAAATGGGGGGCAATATCTTTCTCACACAGTATAATTAATTCTGAACACTCTAACCCAAATTGTTTTACTTTCACACCAAGCTTAAGCGTTGCTAACTTTTATTGTTTACATCAGTAAGTTCATTGTAAAAAGAAAAAAAAAAAATCCATCTTGGAGGTCCTGAGAAGTTTGATATCTCCATAGAGATGCCAACACTGAAAGTGCTAAGCGCTGTTATTGGTGGTCATGGCACCAGATGTTAAAAATACACACCTATGTGTGATGTGTCCTTTGTTTTAAGTTCAGTTTTCTCCTAACATCACAAAAAAAGTTAAAGTTTATTACCTTTCTCAATATATGCAACAGAATAGGTTTCTTATTGTGAAAACATGGGCGAGTTGCTGGTTTTGCCATTTCATACACCAGTGAAAAAGCTTTTTGAAGAGCATGAAGGGAACATTAATGCTATTCATTTGCTAAAGGTAGGGAGAGGCTGCAGATCTTGCAAACTTTTCACAGAACCATTTTCAATAATATTTTTTTAGTGAGGCCATTTCACTTTTCTCTATACGTCTTGCAATGATACTCTTATTCTGTTTTCTACTGACACACTTGATATCTTCTGTAAAAAAATGAAGTTACAGGTCATGTAGAGTTAATTGGGAACTGAGTTATTTCCATAGGTTACATAAAGATCACCATTTAGAAACAAAAATAGAAAAGCTGCCCTAATGTTCACTTCAGTCCTGGACTTTTTGAATAGCTTTGACTTCTGTCCTTTGAAAGCTACATGAGGCTGAAGGATGGCTGTTTGAAGTGATTTCTCGTGGGATTTTGAAAATATGTCTATGGCAAAGTGTAGTGAGCTGACGTAATGAGATGACACCAGACCAATCTTACCTTTATGTTGTTAACATAAATACCCTTTTTAAAATACATATATTTTTATGAACTGTGAATTAGCATTATTCCTCCTGTATTCCTACCCTTCAACTGACTATTTGGCATGTTTGTAGGAGGGGTTTTTAAAGGTGGCCTGATTCCAGAACAAAGAATAAATTCCTATTTGCTGTGTATCTCAAGCATTTGTCATGATCCAGCTCTTTTACTTGATTCAGCAAAGCTCTAAGCATGTGCATACAACCAAATATGCATAAATGAGTAGTACAGACAAAGGAAAGTTAGGTACTTTCTTTAGTATCTTACTGAATTTATGTATAACACCAAGTTTCTTAGAAGCAAGTTTAGAAAGAATGAACTGGTAAAACAATAAATCATTTTTTCTAACAGATCAATCTAAAGAATTTATATTTTTAATCAGTGTAACGACTGGGAAGAGCTATATATATATATATGCTGGATTTATGGATTATAAACCGCATTCATCAAGAGGGAAATGGAAAAGATGTTGTTCTTCCTGTCTCATTTGTCATACTAGTATTTATTTCCAAAGAGCATTTACTCCTTTGGAAAGAGTGCAACAGCTTGAAAGTCATCAATGTCTACGTTTTCTTTTCAAAATACATTGAATATTTTTTAGCAACAGCTCCATCTCTATCCTCTATCAAAGTTCATGCTGGGTCTTTCCTGGTGCACAGATACACCTCATGAAGTTCCTTCATGTAGGCAAAGCATGATGCTATGATATAGCATTTATGGGAAAAAGGGTGTATGGGTGGTGCAGGAAAGGGGACCCATATGCATGAACATATGTTAAAACTCGTGAAGACCTGGGAGTTTTAATAGACCCTGAGTCTGGTGTCCAGCCCTTCCATCCATTGATGGAAGGAGACTGAAAGAATGATGCTTGCTGAGGCCAAACCTGTTCCTGACACTTATAAGAAGTAAACTATAGCGAAAGATACTGCTGGGTGATGAGTAACCATTGAAAACAGCAGCAATTATAGGAAGGTAAGACTGAAATGGGAATTTCTGGGCTATCAGCACTAATCCCTTCTACTTCAGGCAAGCATGTTATATGTTTTCATCTCATAATCCAGACATTTTCCACAGTTTTGCTGCTCACGGAGCTAGAAATCTTTTTCTTTCTATCTTAATTCAGTTCCAACTTGTGCACATTTCTTCTTGTGCCAGTACTAATTTTTCATTTCTAGCCCATATGCTCACCCCACCAGTATGCATTGAAAAAGCAATTCTTATCCTTTTTCAGGGCTCTGCCAGACTCAGTGAGCCAATTTTTTGCAGTCCACAGTTGCCAGAGAAGCTTTCCATTTCTTCAGTCATCCAAAGAGGCCTTCTTTGCACCCAGGGCAAACTTTGATTTTCTTTTCCTTAAATTTGGAAGACCAGTGCAGTCATTCTAGGTGAGGCCTCACCTGTGTTTTAAAAGCATATTGCTGAAGAACAGGCATGGCAATTAAGTTTAAAATAAGCAGCAAGAGCAGCGAGCATTCCCAGAGGAAAGCAACTTGGTGCTGCAAGTATCTTGCTGGAGAACTGGGGACAGCTGACAAATGGGATGACTGCTTACACTGTTTTGTGAGGTTTCCACTAGAATGGTTTCTTGCCAGCCTGCCTTTTGGCAGTCTGACATGAGTATCTTTAGGGTTTTTTTAATGCCTAACTTGCAGGCTTTTCCTTATATTCCTGCATCTTGGATTGACAGTTATACTGAAAAAAGAAACAAACCCTTCCCCATGGCACAAAACTTTTACAACTACTAGTTTGATGCTTCAAGTAAAGGTACCAAGTAATACACCCTAAAATCCCCATAGTAATAGTATCCTGCCTTATCTGTTTTGCTCAGATTTTTAGTGCTGTGGGCATCTGCCAGGGAAGTACCATAAACATATAATAAACTGTAGGAACTGCAGGAACTGTGTATATGTATGTGTACATATGCACTTATTTAGAAATGCAATCTTTTTATTCCTTTATTTTAAATAATTTTAAGAAATGCTGTCTTGAAGAACTTTGGAAATAAATTTGATCTTTTGCTCCAAACCATCTCCTTTTATCTAAGGAGGTGGTGCATAGAATTAGCACAGAAGATAGACGACAACTGTGTTGCTGCAGTCTGCTCTTGAAAGAGTTTCTGGTGATGTACTCAACATTTGTGAGGTTTTTCTAATGGAGAGGAGTACTTTAAAGAGATGCTGACACTACTTTCAGCAAGCAAGTGAAAGGGAAAACTATGGTCAGAAAATAGAGGCTGCTGCGTAACTTTTCTATAACATAGGCAGGTGACAGAGTAATTCTACGACTGCTTTTGGCAACTTCTAATACCAAAAAGTCAAACGCCAGTGGTGTTTGAATGACAAACCAGTCATACCTGTTAAATTAGCCATGCCTCCCAAGTTGGATCAAGTATATAGAAATATGACTGCCTGGACCACAAGGCTGTCTTTCTCTGAGGAAGCTAAAGGAAACAGAAGGCTGTTTCACTAGGTGTGCTGGTAAATAATGTGAATGGCATAAAATGCCATTTTGAGTAGTTGAAAAAGGTGCTTCGTGTTCTTATTAAATTTGTAGAGCCCATGTTTAACTTGCATGTATATATAAGTCATTTCACTGTACTTGGAAATGCATTTAGGTACAATTTGTGGCTGCTGTAGTTTCTAGAGTTCATAGAACTGCTGTATATTTGTGGATGTGTAACATGCTATTTTGCTTCCTTACACTTCAGATAGATTAAAACAGAAAGGCTAATGGAGAAATGGTGTGTAGTCTAGATGCCAAGTCATTGCTTAATTTGTCTGACAACCCCACCGTATAGTCTGTGGCAAAATACGGTGCTTTTTGAATACTCTCCTCTGCAAGGTACAACAGAACTGATTTCAGAAGGAAATGGCTCTTTTTATATGTCACTGTTGTCTCTATTTGTAAACATAGATTCTATTGACAGACCCATGTGATTTCATTTGCTATGTGATCTCTGATTTCATAGATCAAGTTCTTTAACATATTATCATGTACTATATGTAACGTAACTATTGAAAAATTAATCAAGTTGTCTTAAGCTTTTGGGAGGGAGGGTGAAGAGGAGGCTACAGTTAAAAGCCCATCAGCCAGAAAACACAAAGGGTTCTAGTGCAGTAAGGAGCACTTTAACTACCTGGTTCATCTGTCCTTCAAGCAATTTTGCTATTGAGGGAAGTACTCTTTTTTTGGCAATTTTTCTAATAGTTTTTAATTATAATGCACTGAAACTCATAGGTTTCTAAAAATAACTTCTGCATCATAACTTGTACGTGTTATTAGGCATGTGAAGGTCTGTTCCTGAAAGGAGGGGGAATACAGCTTAGTGAGCAGTCTGTATGCGATTTTGGGAGATAGAAAGTAGAATTCTAAATACTTTTAAAATATTGATACTTTTTATGGATTTCTTTAGCTCTATTTCCCTACCTTTTCCTTTTTGTAAAGATGGAATTTTACTTAATAGGAGGAGAAAAAGGGTTATTCAAAGTGAATAAAAATTAATTATTATACCACGGATTGAAAGTCAAGAGACATGAGTTCTATTTCTAGCTTTGCGGCTGGCTCCTAATTGCTCTTTGGCAAGCGATGTCATAGTGTGACGCACATTTAAATGGGCTCTGCCTCCTAAAACAAGCAGTTCTTGGTCCTGTGCTGTGCTGCACGAGCTGTAGTGCTAGTATGTGAGGCAGGGCCATGAACCAGATAGGGGAACTGATCCAGCTGGAAACTGCACACCCCCACCCCCAAAAAAACCCGAACCCCAAAAAGCAAAAAGGTGGTGATGGAGAAGGGGGTTATTTCTTCAGCCAGAACAGCTGCCTGATCCATGTCGTTGTGCAACAGCTCAAACATGCCAGCAGAAGGCATGTCAAAATGGTAACCTTACTGCATCTCATATGTCTTATCTGGAAAAAGGGGAAGAAAATATTTGAAAATATTTTCTTCAAAATATTTATTTTTTTGATAATGTGGCTCCTTAAACTACAGAAGACTCTGGTCAAGTCAAACAATCAAAATAATTGTCCAGCAAAGCAAAAGCTGTCTACAAAGTTTTGAGTTTGAGTAGGCATAAAGACTGCACTTCTCCATCAATCACTTGGTGGGATAAAAATTATGTTACTTTACAACTATCCTGTAATAGACAAAAACATCCTGCTTTTAATATGCACATAATAAAAAACTCCGAAGAGAAAGGTATCAGCACAAAACATTTAATTCATCCTAGGTGGCTAGATTATTGTCTTCCAAATCATAATGAGGTATAACTAATTTTGTTGCAATCTATTGAGCTTTGGCAGTCTTCTGACTGCTGGGCCTTCTGTTGAAATAAGTCAAGCCCAGAACACCTAAGTGCTCCAATTGTTTACAGAGGTAATGCTGTTTGTAAGGAAATACAAGAATTTCTGTTTACTTTTTTTTATGGTAGGGCAGTATTTCCCTTGCATGTTTTTTCTTTGGGCTATTCGTCATCTGAGCCTCCTTTGTCTAAACAAATAAGTTTTTTTTTTTAAAAAAAAAAAAAAAAAAAGACTAAAAATCTCAACAACAAAAAAAGCAAATCTGAATGATTTAGATTCAAAAACTTTTTTTCAAGTCAGAGTGATGTTCCCTGTGTGAAAGAGATGAGCTGCTTTTTCAAATTGGACCTTGGATAATGAATTTTATTATGAATCTCATTTTTTTGTAATATGCTTATCTCATTTAGTCACAGTTGACTGTTAAAATTTGATATCATTCGTGACTGTATATTCATGGGATACAGCTTCTACAGATGATTTTCTGTAACTTGGATTTTGGACTAGTTCTGAGGAGATACAAATGAACAGTCTGTGCTGGGAAACCTTAACAAGCTATAGTTATATATGTAGACATCTTGAAAATTAAATCTAGATTTTGCTCATTTGTTGCCATAGGTGTAGAAGAAATAAAAAATAGGCAAACTTGGGGAAAAGGATCAAATTCACCTTGTTTTCTTGAGTGAATAGTTGTATTGAAGTGGCATATTTCTGTAAGCAAGACAGAAGGGGGTTAGCCTAACATTATCTTGTATTGGAAGCACCTCATAATCCTTCACTTAGTAAATAAAGCATAACAATAATCAGTCTGTTCCAAACGTAGTTACCAAGGTGGTTAGTTTGAGTGAAAGGAAAAATCAAAGGAAATCAGCAGCTGCAGCAACTTTAATTCTTGGGGAGCACTTAAGGTGCGGTACCTGTAAGAAAGGTTGATGAGAATCTTCCGAAAGCCATGGGGAGAAGTGAGGAGAAGCTGGGAGCAAATGAAATGTGACAGGGAAGCGCCCTGTGAGAAGACAGAAGTAGCAAGAATGGAAGAGAGACCACTGTGAAGCGACAGTGAAACATCCCCTGGGGTTTTAGTGTAAATGAGCTCTGTAGCACAATAAGGTGAAAGATGAGGAGCGAAGATCTGCAAAAGCTGAGTATCAGATCACGGACTGTAAAACATACAATGCTTCCAGAGGTGGAAAGAGAGAATTCATGGAGCTACCCTTCTTCAGGGAGATGCTGGAGTATGGATAAGTGATGAAGGAAGAATGCCTTACTGAGGATGATCAGCCTCAGTAAGAAAGAACTAAGTAGAAATCAACCAAATAACAGAGGTTAAATTCTTGCAAAAGATTTGGATATTTAGAAACATGGTCTACTTGCATTATGTCAGATGTAAGTACCTAATTGTTAGATCTCAATTTAAATTACACTGCATTGAAAATGTTATAACTATTTGATGCACTTCTTTAAACATATTTGTGTCTACATCTAAATCTGCTTTGTCTTTCAAATTTATTTATTTTTTTCCTACAGTTATGACAGTTTTTCTATTAATCTCAGGCCGGTTTGTTTTGTTTATGATTACGCTGATCATAGCGTGTACAGACTGCAGTCAGGCTTGTCTTCATTGTCTTTTATCCTCCCCTAAATGTATACCCTGCCAGCAATTAAGCTTCCAATTGCGAAATAAGGAGAATGTGGTTGAGACTGCATCACTAAAGAAATGAACATATATCAAATAAACTACAGCAAAATGACAAGAAGTGTGTCTCCAAAGCCAGCAGTGATAATGGTACAAGTGGCTGTTACGGCCTCTGACTAAAAGAAGCCAATGGCTTTACCCATAAATAGACAAATTGATCCCTTTCTCTGGAAAGGGAATCTCGTTCCAAACAATGGGGTCAGAATCATTCTCATACATGAGAAATGCCCCACATCACCCTTACCGTACGCTGCAGGTAATAAAGGGTCTTTTAAAATGTAGTTATTAACATGCATAAGGAGAGCAGGGTATAAACTCCAACTGGCATCAGGATTATTCTGCTGTCAAACTTAAAGCAGTTCAGCATTTGAAGACATACTATTTGTTTGTGTTTTATTTTTAATGAAGGAATGGGGTGTGCAGCAGTTCTCCATTTTTAACCAAAATTCTTGCCTCTGACTTTTTTGCCTCAGTTTCCCCACCTTTGAAATATAGACAATGATAAAAGCTATTGCCTCCTTCAGTCAGTGGTTGTAATGGTCAGCAGCTTGTTCTTTGTTCTTTGAAGTGTAAAATGTTTTATACCATTTCAGATGTAATAGCACCACAAGAGTTCTTGTCTGCAGAACAGGTTTTACTGATGTACAACTCAAACCTTAGGAGGGGAAAGCAAGGTACAAAGGTAACTTCAGCAGCACAACAGCCTTTGCAGCTTTCATGAAGCTGACCGCTACACCCCCACAGCACATGGTTTAGGTCTGGTCTCTGGTCATTTACTAATTCTTCTGCAACTAAAGTGGCCAGTATGAAAAAAAATATATATATATAAAGAACAGTACACATTTGTCTCTATTACCTGAAGACATTAGTTTACATGTAGCACAGCACTGATAAGAGTTTTATTTTGTTTCCCAACAGTTTCTCCTCTTTGCACACTAGCTGGGAAGGTGTCAGCGTACAGGATTCATTACTGTTTTCACAGAAAGCAGCAATGAAATCATCTTACTTGATGTTCTTGTATATCTCCATTGCTGGTGCTAAATTATTCCCAACAACATAGCTAAAACTGCTCTGTCTGTCCTCTAATTTCAAACCTTCTATGTAGTATTTTCTTACCACTTGTCTAGGCATTATTCTAAAGGTAATTGAAATCACACTGTATGTGACAGCATATACAGGTTACCTTCAGCTTTGTTTTGGCAGTCAGTAATCCAGAACAGAAAAAAATTGGTTTGAATTTATCTTAAAAATTAAATTATGTAAGATTATGGTGCAAAAATGGTAATCAAAATAAATTACTCTTTGAGAGTGAATTAGTTTCCTTCCTGTAACCATTAGAGGCTACAGTTGTTGCACCCGGCAGGTAACATTTGCCTAGAGTTTATCTGCTTTTATTAATATGCTTATGTTATACATAGGAAAGATTTTGTGGATTTATGAAGGTGCCAAGACCTTTTGCAGCTGTAGCTATGAGCTAGGGAAACATTCTTGTCAGGTGCTAGAACCAAGAAGCCTTGCACTTTACCTCCAATCTATTAAATCCATCCCAGTCATAGTAACTTTTAGGCCAGACACTGCAGTGCTAAATGAGGTAGACTAAGCTGGTGTATTTTGGCTCTGGAATACAATGAGTGGTACTGGAGGACCAAGGCAATGCTTGGCTTTGATCCAATGTTCAGACTAAGTTTTCCCAAGAAAACAAGTGTGCTTAATGGGTGTTAGAATTGGTTGGTCTCTTTTCACTTTTGCGTAGATAGCAGCAATGGTCACTGATAGCACAGCAGGTATGTTGGCTGCCATGATTGCCAGACTGCTTGTAGACAAGGCAGTGCTTTTATAAGACGTGTTCTTGTTGGGGAAGAACTTGGAATTGTTTCCTTGGCACGTGTTAAAATATGAAATAACACACACTGTATGTTTTGTATATGCGCGTGCATGCCTGAGGCAGTGTCAAGAGGGCTTGTCTGTGGATTTTGTTCAGTGGCTAAACAGAACCAAAATTGTCCATCTGGCACCTTTCACAATCCTGGAGGTGGCAGGCACACAAAGTGTAAACTATACAGATGAATTGTACACGTTCAAGTGGAAAAAGGAAACATGATGCATTTAAGATTAATGCCCTTTCAGCTGCAAATTGCAATCTGCATCCATTCAAGGCAAAACTTCCTGGCGTTTTATGTTGTCTAAGGGTCTGGTTTAGGACAAGGATAATTCTGATAAATGCAAATGAGTATTACCCTGATTTTACAGAAGTAAATAAAAGTAGGATCAGAATTATGTGGTCTTGAGCTTTTTCTGCTCTGACTTTCAGAGAGACTTACCTGAGAAGGTGCTAGACATTTAGCTCATGAAAGAGGGGCAAATGATGCTATGTAAAAGCAAACCGGCCACTTCAGTGTCATTCACGCAACTTTTATCAGTATTTCTGGGAACGCTCCTTTTCCTGAGGCCACAGAGCCCTTTTGGCTTCCTAATGCTCCAGCTGCTTTTCTCATGCATCTGTGCCTAATCCCAGGTGTCTGAGCTCCACAGGACGATGTTTTCTGTCTTTGAAGGTCAAAATCCTTGTAGTGACGTCACAACTGATTTGCTTTAAAACAGGCTGAGGTCA
The DNA here is from genome assembly GCF_000737465.1 of Haliaeetus leucocephalus. Lineage (NCBI taxonomy): Eukaryota > Metazoa > Chordata > Aves > Accipitriformes > Accipitridae > Haliaeetus > Haliaeetus leucocephalus. Next base: position 1,905,822 of record NW_010973420.1, read on the forward strand.
GTAACTATTAGGAGGTTTTAAGTAGAAGACCTGAGGAAAAGCAAATCAACTCTTATGAAATGACAACCTCCTCCGTCTCCCAAAACAAATTCAGCAGTGCAGTGAAAATAATGCAAAGAACCCAAGCTGTTCCCAGAGTGTAAAACTGATCAGCTCAGAAGGTCTAACAGAGTAGAAGGATGAACGCCTTCCTCCAGTCAGCCTCCAGCCAGCTAATTAGACAACCTTGTACCAAAAGACTTCTTCCCAGATCCAGCTGGTCTTGAAGCATGCAGGCTTGATAGTCTTTTTTATTTTATTATTGTGAGAGTAATATAAACTGTTCTTACCAATACATATTTCAATAATATTTTGCACTTATTCAGCATCTTTGCATTGAAAATCTCAGAAGTGCTGAACAGAGCAGAGTGAAAATGATCTCCAATTTTTCCACAAGGAAAGCTAAAGCAAGCTTTTAAGGACTTCTGGTGTTGATTTTGGAGAGGCGGCGCACTCAGATTTTGAATTTAGGCTTTTTTTTTTTTTCTACTCCTGTTCTGTTTTTATCTCTGTACTGGAAAGCCATTCCAGTGGTAGTGATGCAAGGCCTGGGTGCAGGAGGCTGCTTAGCCTGCATGATCCTCCATTCACTGGGAAGCTCTGCATAAAGTTTTGGCTGGTGTATGTTTTGACCTTGAACCCTGGAAAAGAGAGCTTTCTGTTATTTGATGACAAATTACATGACAAAGATGATGAAGGAATCATATGGCAGGGAAACTGTCACAGATCACTTTTACGCAGAAATGTGCTGAGAAGTGTCTCTCTGGACACGCTGTCTTCTAAGAGAAATATCTCATGTAGGGAGTCAGTAAAGAGAGATTCTGGTTGCACTGGAGATCTTGGAATTATGCCGAAGGAATGCTTGGGAACGATGAAAAAAGCGAGATAGGAACCCAACACACAGGCGTGCTTGTATATCCTTTTAATCCCTCCATATTTCCTGTCCAAGTTGAATTATCTTCCTAATGTTTTTGTGTGGCCATGTTTACATGTTGGAAACATACTGACTGCTCGCAGCCATCGCTCTGCAGTGAGCTCACTTGGCTGCATAAGGAATCTGTCCGAAAATGCACATCAGCACTCTAGCCCTTTGAATGCGCTATTTCTGTCTCGTAAAAAGCATCCGCTTCATGCATCCCTGCAGAGGTGAACTGAAAGGTTGGAATGATACAAGGGAGCGTGTGGGGAGGAGCAAGTCCCTGTGACAGCAAACCGTAAAGATCTCCCGTCAGCGAGGAGGTACCAAGGGGAGAGCAAGTGCACAAAATAGGGAAGGAGGGTGAACAGCCTACAGGTGTCGTGCGTGGTTTGATTTGGGGGGGAGATTGACAGCCTGATATGACAGTCTGGTTCTCAGATATTTTGCAATTTACTATATGGTATTGTTTGTCAAAAGGGGAAAAAGTTGTCTGTCTACCCTGTATCGTGCTTAACTTCTGCTGTACTTCCCAGTTCTGGAAAGGGCTTCCAGTCCTCCTCTGTTGACAGACTCTGTGAAAGTAACCATTAGTAATACTATCCCAGAAAACTAATGGAGCTGAATTAAATAAAGTAGTTTTATGATCAGAGGAGTCTGGTAAGAAGTGAAGCAGTACACAGTAACTCTTTCTCAGATTTGGGAAAAGGATTGTAAAAACCCTTGGGCTCCAAGTTCAGTCCAGCTGAACTCGCAGCATTTCTGTCCCAAACAGGGCCACTTCCTTATCTCTCAGGTTAAGTACAGTCAGTAGCATCATGTAGTCAGATGCTACAACACATGCTATCTGGATATCTGACAGGTAGGAAAAGCTGCATGTAGTACTTCATATATTATTTCTATTATGCTGCTAATATAAAGCTCCTAATCTACCACTGCATCCAGAAAAGTAGTTGAGAATTTTTGTGTTCAAAAATTTACCTTTTCAAGGGATATCAAATGCTCTGGCAAAATAGTGGAAAAGATCTGGCATTTGGTTGAACAGATCCTGGTTTACTTTTTTTCATTACGTGTCTGTGATTTGCTGCTGTTCAAACCATGGCAACTAGTGAGCATTAGCTGGGGCTGGCTTGGCTCTATCGGCTGTACTGACTTTTCTAAAGAGCACATGAACTTGAGTAAAAGCTTAGCTCAAGTTTCATGAGTTACATGGAAACAGTGTAAACAGTGTTGCTTTTTTATGTAATTTATGATTTTAAAACCTAAACTACTTTGGGCTGCCCTACACAAAGAAATATCAGCAATCTAGCCCATGCTTTGGGTTTTATTTCAAGATGCATTGAAAATGCTGCAGTAACAGCAAACACAGAATATGCATTTCAGCGTTAAAGGAAGTATTCCTGCAAAAAAGAAGAGATGGGGGAAAATTGTTACCTCTGAAGGCTGGAGGAGCCTGAGCAATAAATTTTTCAATGAAAGCTACTGAGCACCCGTCCATGTTGTTACAGTCAGGCAGACCTGCACTTCAGCACTTCCAGTGACATGCAGAAGTCTGACAGAGGCAATGGGCAGAGTTAAAGAAATACCGTGGGAGCTCGGAGAGGCTGGTATGCATTCTGTCTGGTTCGGTGAAGTTTAAGAGGATAATCCAGGGGGGGAAAAAAAATCATTAACAAAATTATGATTAGAAGATAAAATACTTTCTACTTAGGCATAAAAGTTATGCTACAGCATTTTGATGCTTATGCATCACTGGTATTGTTCCAAATTTTTGAGCTGTAAGTCGGTAATATACCCGGGTTTGGGCTGAGCAGTACCGGAGCTGAGTATTACCTGAGAATTAGTATCAAATTTAGGAAGTGTTTTAGTCCTGGGAAAGCACACATAGCATCATCATTTTTATACAGCCCAGCATCTGCTGCTTAAGCTGTCTGATACATCGTGTAAGGCTGAAAAGGGCACTGACCTTGCAGTGAGATTGCTTACTAGCCGGAATTGCCCTAGAGCTGTGGTATGTCTCAGGGTACATTCGGCTATGAAAGCTGCTGAGCAGAAGCTACAAGGTCCGGCCCATCACAGCGACGTTAGGTAAATTTGCTGATCAGTACAGTATATCAGTCAGCTAGGAGCCCTGCACTTCCCTGCTCCATAACGAGGCACTGACCCAGCTTCATCCTCCTGTAGGACCAGCTAGCTCTTTTTGTATTATTGCTGCACATCTACCGCAAAGGGAAACTGTGACAGCTCCACCTGGATGTTTGATTTTATTTATTCATGGCCCGTGGAACAATGAAGTCAGAGGTAGGTGAATGATGCAGTGCAGGAAGTTGCTGCAGCAGTAGCTTTGCTACAGAGATGATGATTTAATGTATTGGGCTAATGGTGGAGGAAAATATTAATAAATTCTGTTTCTGCATGTATTGGGTAGGAGGCGAGGCAAAACAAGGCTTTCTAGGTGCAGCAGATGACATTTTCTAATTATATAGCTTTCTGTTATGCCTGAAGTAGTCATGTACAAAGGTTTTGCTTGCCTTAAAATGATAGAAAACCAGTCTTTTTGAAGCAAAGCTATCCATTTAACTTGCTAGAATTAACGGGATGTTGTGTTTCATTGTTATAAATGCATATCAAGTTCTCAGCAGAAAAATAAGCATGTTAATCATTGTAGCTGATGTACTGTGTGTTATGTAGATTGCTAGCATCGATTCTAGACCGTAGGTTCAGGTTTCTTATTTGCATTTAGTCTATCAAGCCTGTGCCCACCCTGAATCCCTTCTGGTGAATTTCTGTTGATTTTGTTGCTCGATGTATTTATTCTTCTTTGTGTATCTGCTTTTAAATAAATCATCAGAAGGATAAACAGTCCTACAGCAGAGGGAGCAGAATGTTTCAGGAAGCTAAATCCTTCTGTTAAATCGCATGCAATCTATGCAGTTGTTAAAGGAGGGTTTTTCATGCAAACCATGAGTATGTTTTGGGTTTTTAAAAAAAAAAACAGTCTCATGCCTGCCTTGTACACAGGAATGTGTGGGTTCATAGGACAGACATGTAAATAGATTCTTAACAGAGTTCCCAAAGCACAGCTCTTGGACTGGCCTGTGTGTTTGGGTGTTTTGTGATTATATAATGGATAGCTGGAGCATGTGGATGAAGTGGCTGAGAGTTAGGGGGGTTAGTTTATTTTTTATATCTCTTAGTATATGTAATACATTTCTTGTGCTTAACAGTTTTTTAAAACAAATTTGTTAATTCATGTCAGTGTCCTTGGATTTAAAAGGTATTAGATTAATGGCAGTAGATTAATATCTTTTTATTTTAATGGGGTATTAATTGTTGCTATTTTTTCCAAGTACCACTTACTTTAAACTGCTTTGGATTTGGTTTGACTGTGTTCTGTCAAAGCTGATGAATGGTTAGAACAAGCGAAGCAGAAATCGGGGCTGCCACCAGCACCCGGAGCAGGAAGTTGCGAGATTCCCATTTAAAACCTAAAGCTCTCGTGTGTGCTCTTGTCAAAAAGTCAATGCTTTTAGTCTTAACACAGTAGTTTGATTTGGAGATGGTTGTCCTATGGATCTGTTAATATCTACATACAGTTGGAAGTAAAGGAATGAAAACTACCCTTAAGTCATAAGCCTGGTTAAAGTTAAAATTCATTGCCTGATTGCTGTTTTATAGGAATCTTTATAAACAATGAAAATACCTTGACTTATCATATGCTCGTTGATATCAATGTCAGCAATGTTTCTCTGCTATAGAATAGCTAGGGATGATATGAAACCGGTACGTTTGGACCTAAGTTTTGTACGCTGTGAAGGTCCGCTGGCCAACAGATTTGGGGGGGTCGAATCAGGCTGACATCTAAATACAGAATTTCTTTAAGCAGACTGAGAGGTGTCAGTAGCGTTGCATCAGTGGATTAAAGGGTATTTGGGGGTGACAGCCTTTGTCACTTTGAGAAGGTCACAGGCAGAGAAATTCAGCTTGGCTTCCCATAAGTCCGAACTCTTCTGTTCCTCCTGGTGCTTTGCTATGCCTCTTGTATAGCCCAGCACAGCCAGAAGAGGAATGTGGGGCACTTTTGTTTTCACCAGTCAGCTCAGTGCTTTGGAAAGTGTCTGCCAATGCATGTGCTGGGCTTCTTAATAATGTGCCACTCGTCTTGGAGCAAAGTCAGTGTGCAACATCCGTGGGTCCAGCCACCAAATGAGAAACTGTTTCATGCATTTTTAAGTGCTTGAGGAGGAGAAAAATACTACTAAATATTACTAAAAATTACTTTTTTTTCACTAAATTATCCTTTAGTTTTAAACATGGTACCATTTAAAGCAATAATGTAGCGGGTTTTTCCTAATTCTTTTTTCTGAAATAAATAACTTGAAACATTTTTTTTTTTCTCAAATGAGAATGGAAGATACTGGTTTGCAGCTTAAGAAGAAAATATGGGTCTTGAATTTATAAATGCATAGCTGCATTAGGACTGAAGTATTTGTGCTTGTAGTTATATACATGATTACACGTTTGAAGATCCAGAGTCTTTCTCATACCTGTTTTGGTTTTACTGTAACCTGGATAGTAAGGATTGTGCATGTTGGATGTAAAAGTTTTGTATTCAGTACACAAATACCTTGGGGGACTTAAGTCCTTCTTGATGAAATCATTATTTTTATAGAGGGTAGAGGGACAAGGCATGTCTCATTACTAGTCGAGTCACGCTCTTTATGCCAAAGGAACTCTAGTAAAAAGTGAATGGCCCCCATGCTGAACAGCAGTAAAGCAATAAACCCCTTAATTTACATATACACAGTTGCCAGTTCGAAACAGTGTTGGTGAAGGGCAAACGGTGCATCAGCAACTGCATGAAGTTGGAGCGTTTTTTCATTACTCTATTAACAAATCTAGATTTATTTTTTTTAATGTAAATAACAGTAGTTTTGCTTTAATGTGCAGGCAGGGCATTGCTAGTTTGCTGCAGTACTGAGTGGTGCATTAGGCTGTTCAGCATCGCTTACGTTCTCCTGTGCTCTCGTGCTGCTCGGGGACAAAGGAGGCTCACGCTGGGGCAACGCTGGGAATGAGGCTCTTGCAATGAAGCGAGCGAAAGGGTATTTTCTAGTGTATACCGGTGGTTAGCTGGGGGTATTGTATGGACAGCCATAATTTTTTTAAGACTCTTACCTGTAAATGGCAATGCTGTTACAATAAGAAATGCATCCTAAGCGAGGACAACCAGGAGTTTCAGTGTACGCTGAGGGAGCTCGAAGTTTAAATAGGTAAATGATGCAATTACAATGTTGGTCTCCCAGTACTTTGACATGACTGCTTCCCCAATGCTTAGCCTTCAGAGTACTGAAAAGCTTCCGAAGGAAACTCATGTTTTCCAGGAGAGAATTTTTATTAAGGAAAAAAGCAATTGCAGGCAAGTTGGATCTTGTTTTGGGACTTCTCCCAGGCAGAAGCCACTGCATTTTTTAGAGGGGACTTCTTCAGAAGCAGAAACTTTAGATTTGTCAAAGTGTAGAAGGTTATCAGGCTGCTGTGCTGTGCTTATTGGATAATTAAATTGTCTCCTGAAGCATGAGAAGGGAGATGAAAAAAAAAAAACAAAACAAAAAAACTTTTTTAAAAAAATACTTGCTTTTCAGCAAGACAAAACTATACACCTGTGCCTCTTACAAGAAACAGCATAGCTGGCTACTTCCTCAAACAGCTACATTTGTCAAAGTGAAAAATCCTGCTGAAATTCAGTTTAATCCAGGCTCCTCATTCTTTTAGGTCTCTGAAAAAAAAAATCACAGGCCTTATACATGTGAAGACTGAGCCACCTGGAGTTTAGTAAATGTTTTAGCCACTTTGTTAGAAAGCTTAGTTTTCTAATGTGAACAGTGTGAACATGTACCAGGGTGATACTATCCGAGGGTTTTTCGAAGCTGGTGTGTAGTAGCATTCTGTAATAGGAAGTACTAATCTGGGTGCTGACGGTCATTACTGGGTGTAGCAGCATCCAGAGGTACATGACTAGGATGTGGTTTGGAGAAAGGGGGAGGAGAGCTGAGTTTGCTGCCTTGTGTTATAATTTTTTCTATTGTGGTAGCTGCTAGATGTTTGTCTTGAGTTGCAGTGAGAACTCCTTCATATTTAATATCAGGCATGAGGTGCCTGTGCCATAACCTTAAGGAAACTGAATTTCATGGACTCTCAATCAGATCCTTACTGAAGCCAGGTTTTCAGGGTTTCTTGTTTTTTGTTTTGTTCCACAAAAATGTAAGTAAATGCATTAAATCAGAAATACATAACTTTTCATCTTTAAATAATTTTTATAAACATTTACTGATTTATATGCACAGCACAGGCACCCACAGTACAGATGCAAATGTCTTCATTTTTCCAGATGGAAAGACTGAGGGAGAGGAAGGGAGAGAATGGTTTGTTCAGCTGCAGAGGAAAGTTGATATTAGAGGCAGAGTTAGATTCTAGAAATCTTTGTTCCCAATGCAGTGCTCTCTCAGCTGCCTAGGAGCATTGGACAGTATCTATTTCATGTGCTTGAACAGTGAGACAGAGAAATAAATTTTTTAGAAGTGTGATTTTGTGTGTGTGTGTGCATGTGTACATGCTGTATATGTGACATCTGCAGAATGCGGTGTTTGGCAAACATTTTTAGCTCTTTCAAGTGAAACCAGATCTCTCAGTGAGTTACATTCAATGTCTTACAGGCAATGCTGAATTGACAGTATTATTTAAATGGGTGTAATCACGTTCTACATTACAGCATAACTTACCGCATCCCACTTTTTTACTTGTGTTATTAAAATGCAGGGGAAACATAGCTGGACTGCCTTGAACTTTCAGTAATGAGCACCAGAATCAAAACAGCAGAAACAATTAATATTTGCAGACAAACAGAAAAAGAAAACTCATAAAAATGTATTTCCTAGTCTTTCCAATTTTCCCAAGCGTTAGTGCAATGCTGAAGTCCACTCTGCAGATGCAAAAAGCATCCGCTGAACAACAGCTAAGCAGCGCAATTATATTGCAGGACAAAGGGGAGAAAACTCAACTTCTTGGGAGGCAAGGGGTTGATTATGATGACCTGTTCAGGCTTGAGGCAGATAGTTTAATACTGATGTGGTGCGCTCCAAAAGTATTTTCCTAAGATTTAAGCCAAGAATAGAATCAATTGAGACAGTCTTCAAGGAAGCAATGAGCAGAGGAGAACATAGGGATCAAAGACTGTAGCTTCAGAAAATGGCCTGTTGTGCTGCCGTGCGTTTATTATGTTACTCGGAGTGTGCAATAAAGGGTGTTGGTTCAGCTGTGTGCCCCTGCCACAGGGCTTCATCTAGAGAATGTTTTTGGATTCAGTTCCAAAAGAGGGGGAAAAAATATATTGCCTTTTAGGCACTGCTCTCTTTTTCCTTGTTTGATAACTGCTGCCAAAGTGGGCTGGCCTCAGTTGTGTTTCTTTCCAGTGAAGGGCCACAGGAAAATATTTCCTGGTAATAAGACCTTACTAGTTGGATACTATCTGTAAGATATGTTAGTGTAACTGTGATGTTTTGTATCCCTTGATTAACATGATGAATAGACTAATGGAAAAATAAAACACTGTTGCGTTATCAGTAACAGAACTGATGAGATGGGAAATGGGGAGGGGAGAGCGACACCCTGTTTTTAAGTGTCTGAGCAGAAGGCTTTTGTATCCCACAGAATAGCTTATCTGTGCCATTTTGCTCTTAAATCAGTGGCCCACCTGAATTTCAAAAGCATCGCTTGGCGATCGGAATGATAGTAACATTAGCCAGCTAATAGAAGTATGGAAGGCTGGGTGGAGAGGAATTAAGCCAAATAAAATAATTGCACAGTTAAATTTCACTCGGTTATCCTTTCCTCCTTCCTTCCCTTCCTGTTTGTGTGTTACTTTGAGTCCTGTTGTCACGGGACTCCTGTAATACCATTTGTTTTGTCACTTCATCCTACCCCAGTGCTTGCCCTGAACTTTATAGCTTACCAGTACTGCTTGCTTGGCTGCTCTGTTAATCTCTTCACACTACACCACACTTGAGAAATTCTTATTCTCTGCGCTCAGCAAAACATACAACTGCAATCCAGCGTGCAAGTTCACCCTACCTAAACAGCACAATTGCTTATCTTGATCCAGTTACTGGCGCAACCTTTGCACCACCTGGCAGCCTTGCTGGCTGGCGAGCTCAGCAAAGGGACCCAGAAGAAATGCCTCGTGAGGAATGGCTTACCTTTCACGTGAGGACAAGGAAGGCTTTGTGCAGTAGGGAGAGGAGCCCTACGGCAGATGTGTGTGCAGGCTCCCAGGCTGGAGCCGGCTCTTCGGGCAGGATCAGCTGCTGCGAAGTGTGGAGCTGCAGAGCGTGGAGCTCACCAGGGCGACTTTTCACGCTCTTGACCATGCCATGTTCAACTGTCAGCCCAGCAACCTTTATTAGCACAAAACTCACATTCCAAACATTTCTGACGTAGGTAGCAGGACAGAAAAGGAACAGAAATGCAGAAGACTCTGTTTCTTCACAAACGCTTGCTTTTATGCATTCAGCAGTCTGAATTAGAGCTGGAGCCGATGTATTCTCCCAGCTTCCAGAGCAGACACGTGTGCTCAAGCCAGGCGGTTACACTCCGGTTCTAACTAGAAGTGGGCCCGGACCAGATGCCTACACCCTACTGCCTCAAGCCTTTACAGAAGCTAGAGCTTTTGTTTTGTTCTTGTCCTCATTTCTGCAGGCAACTGAACAAAAGCCCAACTCTAGCTTTCTAGTTTAGCCTTCGCACCCACTCTATTTTTGAGAAGATAAGGAAACCCATGGAGGAGATTCATGTGCAACTTGTGCTTTGGTCCAGAGCTCAGACATCAGTGGAAGTGAATGAAGCAGGTGTCAGCTGTAAAAGCATACAAAGTATTAGCATGCAGAAGGAGCAAAAACCTAGCAATTCACATTGCTACTGAGGTTTCTGCATCCTAGTATGAGCTGTTTGCTATGGCAGTGTCAGGTCTGGGAAGTCTGAAATAAAGCAAGATGCCTGGTGTGCATGTTTGCATATCAATACCAGAAGTGTTTTCTAGCTTGCATCTGACGCATAACATAACTGGTGCTTGAGGTCAGGAGCTGTGTTAGAGTTTGAAACACTTGTGCATGCAGTCAGTCCTTACGGTTGCTTTGCAAGCTTTCTGCTCTTGCAAACTCCAGTTATTTGTCTGAATGCTAGATCTTCCATACAATCTTCTGGGTACTGTTACATTATGCTTTTGCATATTCTGCTACTCAGAATATCTGATCTGAATAGCTTTAAACCCACTGCAAAAAATTCCAGCACCTAGCGAAATGTCCTAGCTGCTTCTGCCTAGATAAACAGGTTCCTGGAAGCCAAACAGGACTTATTGAAGAAATCCAGTTTGTGAACCAAACCAGCAAATAAGTGGATTTTTTTGGTTATGTAGCCTTTGATTTTAATCAGATTGCAAAGTTTGTCGCTTTATCCAGTCTCCCTAGTGCACTTGTGTCCATGTTCTCAAGACTGTCATTATTAACTGTTTTAGAAGCTTGTGCAAAGAGCCTGTCTCATCAATCCTGAGAATATAAACTGGAGGGTACAGTGGAAGTATGACAGTGGAGATATGTAGAAAATTGACTTTCATTTGTTTATTTGTTTCTATTTGAAAACTATTTGTCTATAAACAGGAAAGCAGCATTCAAACCCAAGATTAAAACAATGTTGAGATATACATTTCTGAAGGATATCCATTAGTGAATATCATAAGATCCTTCAGGTCTCAAGTTCGGTATTAGAGTAGGACAAATTATGATGAAAAGAGTTTCATTCACTGAATGAAAGCTGGAGAACTGTGTACCTTGATTTATCGCTACGGTGCTGCTCCATCTCCCTTATCTGTTGCTCAGACTGCAATAGATAAAACTGTATGTTTACTGCCTGGATTGAGTAATATCTTGGGTGAACCATAGAAGATTGGCTCTCTGATCAAAACAGGGCTAAATCACACTTTCAGCTGACTGATGTTTTGGAGAACACAAAGCAGTCAGTAGGTGCTACACATGCCATGGTAAGAACATGGTCAAAGGAAAAGAAAACCAAACACTGGTGAAAAGAAACAGTATCTCCTGGTAGCCAAATGTGATCTGACCAAATTGCATCTTGGACAGAGGCTATATTCTTTTGTTTGCTTGTGATCACAGTAGAATTGTGCCATTGAATAGATTTTATTTTCAGTTGCTTTTCTTGTGGGGAAAAAAAAAAAAAATGTGGGTGTTAGAACGATCTATGAAAAGTGAGCCACCCTCTTAGGGTATGTTTACCCAATCTTTTAAAATGTTCACTTCCTCTGACATTTTTATTTACCTTGGCACATAAATACTAAGTCAAGCTGTTTCCCTTTCCTGAACTCAGTGTTTTTAAAGGAAGCTAATATTCAGTCTTGCTAAAGAATTTCAGACAACTTGATAGATGGACTATGGATATGCAGAACGATGCCATCTTGCAAGAATGTCCTCCCAAAGTTTCTGGTTCTCATAACAAACTAAAAAAATCTCAGCTCAGAAAAACCATGTGATACCAATGCTGCAAGTCTTATCCAATTCTGCATAATATGATTACAGAAATAGTGTAAAGGTTAGCCTATGTGCTGTAAATATATGATCTTATTATATGAATTTCCTTATCCTAAACCCGTCTAGAATGGATGAAACAGCATTTTTAAGCGCTTCACAAGGCCTGTCATTTCAGCAGAGGTTTCTTAGCAGCCTTTAAAGCATTTGAATTACTGTATAATGGTATTCTGTCATCTCTTAGCAAGGCTCACACTCTAAACACTTTTATACACAATAGAAATTAAAATGGAATTGAGTAAATTCTGTCTCTCAAATTCATGGACTGTCTAGTGATTGTCTGGGTGCTTAATATTAAATATAGGCTCGTATCTAATAGAGCTTGCTTACTTGGAGCAACAAATTGTAAAATGTAAAATAGTAGGTCAGATGTGGTAAATAAAATATTAACTCTTTCCGTACACTTTTTTTTAAAGTAAATGCATCTAACATTATAGGCACAGTTTTGGTTTTATTCTTTTTCCATGCTTTAGGATATTGCAAAAGCAAGCTTTTTTACTGCAAATACATAGTTTATTGGGTGAAAAAATATTCGGCATGCAACAAAATTTTTCTAAAAGCTTCTAAAAACTTATGAATATAGCAGATATGATGATTTGGGGGTCATCTGCACATGTGCCATTTTCATGGTCTCTGAAGGTCCTTTTTTGGTCTTGGTTCTCCAGCAGTTTATTAACTTTCTAGGGAACTGTCTGGTCTGCTCTCTCCATCATGGCACCTGAGTAAAATTCATTGTGATCATACCAGTAAATGCAAGCAAAAACTATCACATGCAGTTACCCTTTTTTAGGGGGCAATGGTGAGGTGACTAAGGGACATCAGAGAAGAAATATATTCTAATATGTAGCTCATATGTAGGACCAGTTTTCTATGTAGTTGCCTACATGGACACCCCAGTGAGATGGTCTCAAGCTTGTGTCTATCAATTCCTGGGCTGAAAGATGTTTTCTCCTCCCTAGGTTTGAGCTGTTACTTCATACCGCTTCATGACTTCTCTCACCTTAGACTTTTAGAATTGAGTTCAGTGTGCCTGATTCTTCCCTTGAAGATGTTGCCTGTCTTTTTTTGATATCAAGGATAGGCTCAATCAACCACAGATGGCAATGTGAGAGAAAAGCAAAAAGTTGAGAAAAGTGATGACTAGTTCATTGCTAGCACTGGTTGGAACTTCATCCCTCCTGCTGTGTTAAGGTAGTTGTAGAGCAGCAGCTGAATGTGTATCCTTCTGTGTCTCAGCATAAGCATGACTGGTTCCTGGGTATGCCCAGAGGTAGCTACAGAACCCACAGAGGTGGGTAAAAGTTTCTGCTGACCTCTCTGTTTAGATCAATAGCTGAGCGTACATTTGTTTCCCACACAACCCGTGTTGAATTTGAGGTGTGGGAGATGCAAAATGAGGCTGCTGCATGAACTTTACAGCTCAAAGCAGTACAGAAAACAAGGAAGTGTATCAAAGTGGAGAAATGTTCATACTTTTCAAGCATATGAAGATATAGCAGGATTTTCTTTTATAACCTTTGTTAGCCAGCCAGTCTGCAACCTTGATTCATTGCTTCGTACAAACAGCTGATCAGTAGAGTACCATCTTCAGGCTAGCAGTGGTGGTGGTTACTGAAACTTGCTGCAAAAAGTACTGTATACCATGGATGGTACTAGCCAGTGTGTGAGATAACTATGGTGCCTGAAAAAAGTTTCTGTCTGCTTACTATGTGCAGAGAATGTCTACTTCTGGGGCACGCTTCTGGTACCTTGTTGGCAAAAGTGTGCTATTAGAAAGAGGAGGAGAAACTGTGGGCGTGTTTGATCTAGAGCAGTGAGTAACGTTAAAAACAGGAATCTACAGAGGTCAGTTGGTCAAATAATAAGCTAATCTAATGTCCTAAAGCCATCAGATACAATCTATCAGGAAATGCAAAAGTTACCATTCCTGCAGGAAGAGGAATTTAGACTTGCTGTGTGGTATTTTGTGGTTTGTACCTCTGAATATATATTGCAAGCAGTTTAAATATTAACAATAGTGAAGTTCTGAGGTAATGTTGTGGTCATCTCCTCCCACACTTATCTAGATCTCTTAAATGTGCATATGTGGTCTTTCACAGCTAAAATTTGGTGTGTTTTAATTCCTTCAGTTCCTAGAAGAAAAAATACCTGCCTGTTTTCATGCATCTGGAACCCTTAATGAGGACTTGCCTGATTCTACTTGTCAAAGCACTACTTCACTAATGGTAGAGACACTAATTTGTGACTGTCCTGACAGCACATAGACTGCCTCTTATTGGTAATGTAAAAGAAAGAAAGGCTTGTGAGCATGAAGTGAAATGAAAATATTCGAGAGACTTAGTACCAAACTATTCAGCACTTCCTGAGCGTTGTGCTATGTTTGGTTTGGTTCTGATGGGTACTCTGTCCAGAAGTATTCTAGAGAATCAGAACTAATGGAAATTAATATTTTAATTGATCTGTTCATTTGTGCAGAAATAACTAGATGGTCTCTGCTCCCTAAATAAAAATAGAAAAAAAATCTGTGACCAAAGCTGATCACACAGCAGTCCTGTTCAGAATGATTGGATCACTGCAAAGAGCCTTCTTTCTTTAAATAGCCATCCTATTAGCTGAAGAATGGTTGAACAGCTCTGGAAGGCATTTTGTGACATTAAATTATGTCTGTGCAGTATCTAACTCCCTTCTCTGAATTTGACCTTTGTCTGCCAAATTCTGACAATGCCAACTTGGGAAAACCTTGCCTAACCCTGAGTGAGATCAAGTCTGGCCAGCTGAGATACTTTAAATAATGACTCCTGGGACTGAGCCTTTCTGATTTAGGAATAGAGAGCTGGTTTCTTCTCCCCAGATAGCTGGTGGGGCTGTGCTTAACTAGATCGTGAAGCAGTACAGCTACAGCAGTGCGGCTTTTGAATAAGGGGACGTTTTTATGGCTGTGTGGCCAGAGAGTTGTGTGAAGTCCTTATAGGCCAGAAACCTCAAAGGCTGCTTTCTGTTGAACAGGCGCTTAAATTGTACAAACATGTTTGTCTTTCAAATGGAAGTACTTCAGTGATGTTCTTGCAAAGCACAGCGGCTATTGTGCTAAGCCGTGCCAGTTCTGAGACAAACTCAGAGGGAGCATGGTCAGTGAGAGTTGCACAGACCTCACGGAAAGAGACGGAACTGCTAATCATCAGCAGAGACTTCATATGATGCTCCATATGAGGGCAAATCATTTCACTTCATTTGCAGAGCTGACTCCTACACTAAACAATTCATTTTAAACCAGAGTTTACCTTCCACCCCCAAATGACATAGTTGCGTTGTCAGCATGGAGGAGCCACCAGGCAGTTTCTCTCAAGTGCAATATAAATTTTAGCTCCTGATCTATGCTTTGCTAGAGATGCTTGCCAAGACTCTTTCTATAACAATTAAGAAGGGTTTCTTTGAGTAAAAATATCCATGTTGTTTGGCTGCCAGAGCACTGCACATTTCTGGACCTTTAAATTAAGAGGAAGGAACTTTTCGATAGAGTAACATATATGTATATCTCAATACGGAGTTATTCTGAAGCAAGACTTTACAAAAGCAGGTTTGATCCCTCTCAAAAAGGTTCCAGAAACTGTCCTCAACCACTGTAACATCCTTAGAGGGCCTGGAAGGCATTTTTCTAATAACTGAAGGTCTTTTCATTTTTATCAGAAAAAAAGAGAAATATTTAACCAGAGTATGAGGAAATATATTTTCAATATTCATAAAATGCTCTAAACAACTGCTTATTTTTATTTGCCAAACAGGGTGGAGTAGTGAGTTTTGTGGCTGAGATCACCACCACCAAGAGATATGACCTGTTGGCTGTATGTTCAGTGGTGATGTAATGCTAATTTAATGTTCATCATTGTTTTAATTCTATACATTTAGAACAGAATTCTCACCGTATTTTTTTCTTGCAGTCTCAGCACACACATTCCTTATTAGCTTGTGCAAAACGTCCGCAATTAAAATTCCCTCACGAGTATGAACAATTTTGTCCTGGCCTGGTTGCATCTCTAAGCTTCTGAACATCTCCCAGCCATTCTGATGATGAGTACAAATTATTTCATGCTTTTATTTATCAGCACATTAAGGAGCAAAAACAAGAGAGGGAGTTTAAATTGGAATATAATTGGTTCTTTTGTGGATCTGCAATAATTAAATGTGAATATATGGACAGGCAGTCAAGACAACACCATTCTTACTCACTGAAAGCTTAACCATTGCTTTACTTCAGAGACAACTGCTACTAAAATTTGTCGCAGAACCCTTTTTATTGCTAGCACTGTGAAATTCTCCTCTATACAGTTTACTTCAGCTGTGGCCAGCTGCTGACCCTGAACTGTCATTTGCAATAGGACTAAAATGCCACCTTACATGTTTTTCCTAGAGCAGGCTGGCGGTTCATGACAACTGAATGTGAAGTTGCCTGATGTAATTACTATGAGGAGTAATAGAGAACAGACATTTTGAGTGTCTAAGGAAATGCTGTATTCTGAAAGCTTACATATTTGGTTGACTTCTGGCAGCAGATTCTTCCTGTCAGCAAATCTGAGGAATGCCTTTACCACACTCTGTTGCTTGGCGAGGATTAAGCACAAAGTGTCCAGCTGAACACGACTAATCCTCAGGACTGCGCTGAATGAACTGTTTGTAGGCCTGTTGCATAACAAGTTCAGGAAGACTGCCTGGCTCGGAGGAGTCCTTTCAAAATACCTTTGAAAAGCTGCTCTAACAGCGCAGCGTCGTAGGCAGCCTCTTTAGTCAGGTTAAATAAAGTGATTCATAAGTGCTCACATGTTAGACATGGAGTGTGCCACAGTGGGATTTAGCATGTGTTTGGATTTGCTTTGGACACCCAGGCACCAGAGCTCTACATCTTCCAATTCATAGGAATCTGATTGATTGGGTCATGACTTCAAGGCAGAAGAGGTTCAAGTTTTTGTTCCCGATTCCTAAAATGACTGCAGGCTCTGTTGGCTGGAGATAAATTTCTGCAGCTGCTTTGCCCACGGAGGAGCCTGAATTCTTGCAGCTATACAAATATGGAGCAGCTGTCCCACATTGCCGAGGCACTATCGCTGCTCTTGAGAGAGAAGTGCTTCATCAGGGTGAGGATGAAATGGCCACTGTCTTTCACAGGCTCACGCCTTAGCTCATGACAGGTGCCAGAATTCTCCCTCTCCCCCCCTGGCATAGTAAAATACAGAGCAGGTATAGGGAAGAGAGGTGGTCCAAGAAAGACTTTCGAAGCAGAGATGTAGTGTTTCTTCCCCTGCATCATGAGTTTATTTCATGGAGGAGGGATGCAGGGTCAGGGCAAAGAATAGAAGAGATATCAGTTTTAGTCGAATTGGCTCTTTTCTGAATGGGTTGACATGCAGCAATGCCCATAGCCAAACCCATCTGGTCCTTACTATGCTGGACTGTAAAAACAGGAGTACATCCTAGACAGCATATCACAAAGAAAACTAAGTAGTATCACGTTGGGGACTGGACAGTTTTATTGTTCCTTCCAGAACGCGAGACGAGAACTTGCCCAGTTTTTATTCCAGTCTATATATCCACACTGTGTAAATAAATTTGAAGTGAGGGCTTTTAAATGCATTTTTACAGCTTGTTTTAGAGGTAATGGAAGCAGATTACCAATATAAAACTGCTGCAGAAAGTGGGACGTACTTATTACCATAGGAAACTTGACCTGAAGATAGACATGACCTGGAGTAATGACAGCCCTATAGCCTATGGAAGAAGAACAATTGATATAGGTGAAGAGCTGTTGAGAGCTGGAAAATACTTGTGTGTATACGCACGGGGTAAGATAGAATATGTTAGCATAAGTACATTTCTAAAAATAGCCAAAGTCCCCTGCAGTGTGTGGCCTGAAAAAGGAAGACATACAACACAAATTGTGGAGCTTGGTTATCTTGTAAATTATTTCTATCTCTCTATTATCATTCATAGGACATAACTGTTTACAGTGTGCACAGCAGCACTTTGGGCACCTGCTTAAGTGCAAACTCAGAAGTAAATGTTTTTCCTTTGGAATTCATTAAAGAAGAACTTTAAGCTGCTGTAAGGACACTATTTCACATGCTGCTCTCAAGTCAATTGTAGCATAATTTAAAAATACTGTTGCATCCCACCTTGCACTGCTCTCTCATTTGCCTCACCCTTGGGGTTTGAGAGCAAGTACAATGTGTAGAGCTAAAAAAAAAAAAGTGTATTATGCACGTCTGCAAAATTATATGTACACAAATAAAATCAAGGGACTAAAGTACTGATTTAAAAGGAATTTAATCAATAAAAGTTTATTTACTCTTTAAAGATTTAAGCATAACACCATGGGTGATTCA
Organism: Haliaeetus leucocephalus; assembly: GCF_000737465.1. Taxonomy (NCBI): domain Eukaryota; kingdom Metazoa; phylum Chordata; class Aves; order Accipitriformes; family Accipitridae; genus Haliaeetus; species Haliaeetus leucocephalus. The sequence continues at coordinate 1,923,803 of NW_010973420.1, forward strand.
GGGCCAAGAAGGCTCTGCATAGCTCCAGCAGTTTCTAGACCCCAGAGTAAACACTATGGCATTTGGTGTTGTGATGACATGACTACAGCAAAATAGCCAACTGGATTCTGGGGCATGAATAATGCATCATCTCATAAATACAGTCTTAATATTCTACAATGAATATATTTGTTAAAACTCCATTCCCCCCTATTTCAATTCTTCTGTTTATGAAATAAGTCTAAGCTGCCTTTTGGAGTTGGAAAAGGACTGCAAGGCCTCTCTGATGTTATTTTGTAATTACGATGGCATACTAACATTTAATGAGAAACAGAAAGCATAAGGCTTTCACTCCCTGTAACTCTTGGCCTGCAGCAAAGAAAAATACTAAAACTGAACACTTCTGCTGAGCTGCCATTGTTGAATGTAATGCTTGAGATTCTCGTTAGCCTCCGATCCCAGTTTGAGTAAGCAATTAAAGCTTGGGGAAGCTAGCATGGAGCTGGTTGTAGTGGATTTTTTTTTTCCACTGTGAAAGGCAATTAACTGTAAATTGTACTTAAAGAGTTTAATAGCACAATATGCAGTTTCTCTTCCACTTGCCTGCGTGTTTATACCTGCGAATTAGATTGTTATGTTGTTGTTTATTTACTGGTTTGGAAAATATCCGAAGAGAATTTGTTGATGAAGGTGATATGACAGTGTGATTATCTGTCAAATCAGCAGGTATTTACTGCTGATGATGCAGGAGTCGGCCTAGGCAGAGAATGGCAGTTTGATTATATGGGAGAATTTTCTTTAGTCCCGTTTCATCTTAAATGCTTTGCTTTTTATGAGGCTTGCTTTGTGTCACAGCCTATACTGACTCTTTCTGTTATGATGCTTTCTTCTTTCCATGCTGTTATTTCTTAACTTAGGTCAGTGACAGATGCAAGAGGAAAAAAAACCCAAAAAAACCCACCCACACCTCATGCTAGTTAGAATGAAGAAATAAATAGTCCTTGTAAGGTGGTTATAAATTACGTCAGTTGTCCCTGCAATGCTGGAAGTATTCTTCTTAAGGAGTTATATTTTTAGTACTTTATGGCATACCTTTAATTTAAAATGTTGACTTTGAGTGATGACTAACCTGACAAGCTGCCTCACCTATACCTGTTCATCACCAAAGGGATGTTTCTCCCAGTCCTTCACCGCTTCACTGATGCTGCTCTGCATTGGCTTGTGGAGGATAGTGCAGAATTATGTTTCATATGATGTATGGGCAGGGGAATTCTGCTCATAACTGACATATTCGTTATTCCTATTAAGTTAATATCTTTGGCTGGATCTTAGAAGTGAAAATGAGACTAATAATATATTACTTTGAGTTAGTTTTCTTGGTTTATTCTGTGTGGGACAGTACTTCTATGGTTAGTGTTATTTGAGCTGCAGTGAGCATGAAGGCAAAACTGTTATGGCTGATTCTGAATGTTTATGGTCCTATTTCTTTGGGTATGCATCTGCTAATATGGTTTGGGGACTTGGGTGCTACATATGTAAATAAAGTAACCAAAGAGAAAAACAAGTATACATTTCTCAAATTTGAGTGCATAATTACAGTAACTGTGTGCAGGAGGAAGAGCGCTCCAGGTGACTTTGTGAGCTATTTAGAAATCTGATCCTTGGGAATGTTTTCATTTCCGTGTGTCTTTTTCCCAAATGTTTTCACAATCCTAGAAGTGAGAAATTAAACTAGTCAGGTTATTTCCAGTTCACCACCTCACAAGAGAGTTGTGGTCTTAGCCTTCATTGGCCTTGAAGGAATAGGAGAGCTCAAGTTCCTAGTTCAGGGATGGAAAAATGCAAGCGCCACTGTAATGCTTTAGTTTCATCTGCTACTCTGACCAGGGAGTCTCTAGAGTGGAAAGGTTGTAAATATGATAATGTGTTTTGTTTTGTTGATGGGAAAAGTTCAACTATTGCAACCATTCACTTAAAAGAAAGTCATCTAGACTTAGGTACCATGGCTGAGATTTTCCAAAGCAAAGCCCTGTATTGTCAGCATTAGACACGTATTTTCAGGAGCACAAATAGAAGTTGGGCTTTCAGTGCCCTTTGGTATCCCATGAGAAGCAGGCACCGCCAATGTGCCTTTGAAATCCCCACCCTCAGTCTTGAAACCAGATTTCGGTCTTTTTCCAGAAGCTCTGAACCCTGACTTGGTTTCTAAGGTGACTGCTTGATTTAAAAAAAAAAAAAAAAGCAGAAGCCTGATTTGTGGTTTTAAACTAATTTCTGAAGATGGTGGTTCATTGCTCATGTACAAAACAGTGAGTACCGTGACCCTTCATCCAGACTGGTTATTCAAGGAGGACCTTGATAGACTTTGACTTTCATTGTCTGTTCATGAAAGGTGTTTCGTAAAGCCTACCACTTAATATTAGCAGTAATATTGACGACCTCTGCCAGGGAAGGGTATATTGAATTAATGAAACTAGTATTGTCATTTGGGCTTCCATTTTCCAGATTCCTACCAATACCAAACAGATATTTTGGACCTAAAAGTCATATGTTGAACTGAGACTAGAAAGGATAGCAGAAAAGACTTTGAATCATCTCAGATCAATACTAGTTTGTCCTGTTATTTTAACACTTTGTACATAAGTATTCTTTTAATATAGCTTAAGACTTGCATGAATATGAAAATGTTATTCCCATTACCTCAGAATTAAACATTCATAGCTGCAAATGGTGTCTTTTACGTTTGTAAATTTTATCTTGTTAATATTTATAAATTCTTCTACAAAATGCACTTGCATTTAAGGCATTAATGTAGATTTCACATTTTCTTACACGGTATCTTAATACAATGAATGTAAAATCTGAGTTAGAACATGCAGTAAAAAAAATTAGCTTTTATTACAAATAGAATAAACAAAATAATTAAAATGTGAAGTGTTTACTAACCTCCTTAAATTCACTGTTTTCTTTCTATAGTTTAGAAAATGTGAACAAAAATAACACGGTGGTTCTAGGTCGCATCAGTTGGGATACTCAGCTGCTGCTTGATAACAGCCATTGCAGTTTCAGTGGAACTACAAAGTTTTATGCAAGTGTTGGACATCGCTGAATACGTTTACTGTATTTTTGTCTCATTCACCAGTGTTTCTCCCTTTGTTTTGTATGCTTTTGCCTCAGTAAGATGCACACCTGTTTCATTATTCATCTGTAAATCAAGAGAAATTCTGAAACAAGCCATACTGGAAAAACACAGAAAAATAATACTGCTGCTAATAATCTTCTTGGTATTTCATGCCCTAAAAAATCCCTGTCTTGTTTATCCATATGTATATTTGTACATCCAGAATACTATCTTCATCTTAGGATAAGGCACAGTACCTAAAGATGCTTAAACCTTTTGTTCAGGGAAGGCTTTATGCAAAGCTGCTGTGCCGTTTCCCCACTGCAGCAGGATGATTTCAATGCAAATTTGTCCATGAAAGAGCAGGTACCTTACTTCATCATTCTGACAGTGATTACACAGTGCGCTCTTGCCAGCCAGGAGTAAGTTCTAGCAAGATGTATCTGAGAGATTTGAGGAAAAACATTTCCCAAAGTAAATATTGATAGACTTTTACTTTTCTACAACAATACAACTTAGGCAAAATGCATAGTGTGTCACCTGATCTTCAATTCTCTCATGGGGGAAAATGACAGCTTAATCAGAGAGTAGCAGGAGAAACTGTGCAAAGGCAGACAGCGTGCCAAAACGCTGGCATCAGGAAAGCTGTGACTCTTTATGCAGACTGACCCAAATGCTCTTTAGCAGTGTCAGGTGAAATAATACCTAGTCTATTTGGCTGCAGAATTTTAATCTAAAATGCCAGATTTACATCAACAGAAAGAAACAGAGAGACTTGTTTCTCAAAGCTAAAATTGTTTCTGCTTTCATCAAGCAAAGGTAGTTCAGTTTTATCTCTTAGAATATTCTTATAGAAGCTGGGTATAAATACTGAGCTATTTCAGTAGAGGCTTTGTTCCAGCTTTTCTCAGCACCTGTCTCAAGCTTCTAAGGTTATTCTGCTTACTGTCAGCTATGTGGTATTATTATCCTACTTGAGGAATTATGACATTGTCTTGGTTCAACCTGAGAGGCTGCTTGGATTATTTATACACCAGCCTTTCCATACTACAAAACAAAAATGTACATCCATATTGAGCTTTTTATCAGAAATCATAAGCTTTATCTATTTTAATATAATTAATTGGAAAATCCATATCATTTGTACCATTTAAGTAGAAACAGAAGACTAAGAGAAGAGGTGGTTTCCCCCAGCAAACTTTAACTTCTATTTTTGAGATTGCTTGCTACTTAGAGAGCTTTAGATTTACAGCTTTTTAGGAACAGTCGCCCAGAGGTGTATATAGATTTCAGGGTTTATACCTGATGTATATTATACTTTTAGCTGTAAATATAGCAACAATGGTAAACCTAAGCATCTTCACTCGTTGGAGCTGAACTGTTTATCGGTAGCTATGTAGCTACCTCAGCGAATAGCTCGGTACGGACTTTGCTGCTCCGGTGGGTGTCTCAGTCCCGTCCTGATTTCTCTGCTGTGGAGGCAGCTGCAGAGCCTGAGCCAGGCAGCGTGAGCCTGCAGTGATTGCTGAGGGGCCAGCTCCCATGAAGCTGGTGCTTTTGCTGCTGCTGAGGAGCTTGCATCTGGTTATGATTGGCAACGCTGATGTGCCTGTTGGTTGAGCCCGTGGAATATTAATATTATTTCAGAACTGTCTGCAGTAGCAAGATCAGCTAACCGTCTCCTGGTTTTGAACACAACAAATAAAATTAAAGCAGGTTTATATAACTGTTGTATTGACAGCATGGCAGAGTCTGGGTGACTTAATTTTAATAAGCTCACTGAGGTCCAAAAAGAGAGAATGGTGCAGAGAAAGCTGTCAAAACATGGCTACATACACCAACTAACAGTGTATACATAAAATAAAAATCACATCTTAAATTCTCTTACTAGAGCAGCAGGGCAAACTTAATTTCAGCATCATGCTCATTTTTGTCTGGCTTCTTGATTAGAGTAGGTCTGACCACACTTTATAGAAATGAGCCAAGATGAGGTGCTTTTGTGTGCCTTTGCCTTTCACCCAGAGGGGAACGTTCTAATAGCGTTGGTAAATTGATTAAATTATGTTTTGAATGATACAGACTTCGAACATTCAGTGTATTTCCGGATGCTTCCTGTAGCAGAAGCTAACTTGCTTCAGGCGTTTGTCCCCTATCTGGGATTTTGCCAAACTCTTCTCTGCTAGCAGAGCTATTCAAAGCACTAACTGTGGTTACCAGACTTCCAGAAAGACTCGTTAGCTAGCATTTATATCTGAATTCTGCAGCTTTTGCTCTCATGTGAAGTCAAGTCTTCTCTACTTCCTTCACAAACACAGAGGGAATTGCCACCTAAAAAAGAGATGCTGTTCTGTCAACCACAGCTGTACACGTGAGTCAGCATGCTCTGAAAAGCATAAATGAAAAAATATGTGCTCCAAAATGAAACTGTCTGTGAATTTTTTTGAAGACTTATTGCCTGCCTTTTTATATTGATATCACATACTTGTAGATGCACTCATGTAATGCTTTATGTCGAATTTCTGTGTGTGAGGGCATGGGCACGCGGAGCCCTCTAAATACAGAGCTGAGTATTCTGAGGAAAAATGTATTCTGGATAGAGAAAATCTGACATGCAGTTGGAATTAGTCTGAGTAAAGATTTCTATATGGTGATTTACTTGGTATAATAAAATCCATAACAGACTAGAAATTATTTTTGTTTGAAATCCTTACAGGTTTCAAATAATTAATCCTTCATTTTTAGAAATTAATTAATTGAAGAACGTATGTGCCATTATATTCCTTGCAGGACCACCGTAGCACTATGTAAAGCCATGCACAGCATATGCAGGAATTTTCACCAGATGTCTCCTCAAGAGTGTATCTTTGACTTAAAAGGAGATTGTAATTTGTGATAGACTGTTCAACTTGTGTTTGGGTGGTGGAGGAAAAGGAGGAGAGAAGGAACTTGGGTGGTATATTGCACTGCACAGTAAAACAACATCTGAAAATTGGGAGAAACAATGAATGATGGTTTTCTTATTAACATGTATGTTGTGTGGCCTGTCTGTGAGCAGGATTGAAAGTTGTAGCATCATTACCATTTGAAAGAGAAATCTTGTTTCTGAGCATCCAGACAGAAGCAGCAATTGCACTAAATTCCAGTTTCTGCATGGAATACTGTTGTGAGGCTAGAATTCAGGGCTTTTTACTTTAAACATTTGGGGGGTTATTGCTTTACATATATTTGTCTGCATTGTAGGGAGGGTAAATCTAGGTCTGGGAAATGGGCAGGTTTTGTCAGAGCTCTTATGGTTATGTTTTAGGCATGTTGTAGCTGATTGAAGGCCAGCCTGAAGGGGTCACAGTAGCAGTGAATGTTCTGTCACTGTGTGTCAGGCTTCACCTTTCTTCAATGTTAATTTTGCTTCTTCCTTTCAACTGTTCTAAGTGGCAACTTCCTTTCAAGAATCCTAATGCTACAAAGTACAGCATGTCACATATGCAGGTACTTGCAGTTTGCGTCACCATTTGAATGCTTTCTTCAGACTTAACAAACAAACAAAGAAGCCCAGCCTCTCAACTCTGTATCATTGAAGGATAATGGCAGGAGCTTTGAAAAATGGATGCCTAAGAACAGTTTATGTTTCCTTTCAGTTTTCATACAGATGTGGTTGGGGAGTCTTGTCTGTCTGTCGTTTCATCCCATGGCTCAGTGTAGTACTAACCAGGTGTTTGTGCAGAAATGAGCAATTGTTGTCTTCTCAGGTTACTCGTGTGTCTTGGGAAATGCTTGATAGGTGCCATTGGGCACTTACACAGTATCCATTCTAGGGGAAAAAAAAAAAATTTAGATTGTCTGTCATACTCAGCTGATCTTTCTACATCCTTCAAAATGTACTTGTTTCCTGTGAAGTTCAAAAAGAATCCATTTGAAATAACTCCAGCTTGGATTGTTTGACTGTTTCATTCCTTCTGGCTCATGGGAGGGGTTTCAGGGCAGTACAAAAAGGCATGCTTTGAGTATTTCACCATTAGTGAAAGCTAATTTGATCAATAAAAAACCCAAACCACAACAAACACCTTCCTGCTATCAATACTGAAAGTAACTTTCATCCTTAATAGCTAAAGTATGCTTGTAAGTAGATATTTACTCTAAAATAAATGTGAGGAAACATCACCAACTAAAGAATATCAGGGTAGGCTCTGCTGGCTTTATACGCAAGGTCAAAGCAAAATGAATGATCACATTTATATTTAGCCCAGGTAATTCTTTGTCTACAATATGCACAAAGAGAAGCATGTAAATAAAGGTGCATCTTTGCCAGCAGTTCTAAAGACCTGTCACGCATCTGAAAATAGTTACTTGTTGAAACTCATTGTGATGGGTAACAAAAAACTGCTGAGTGATGTAGGAGAAAAGCTACTGAAATGATTGTAAAGCGAGCAACTGATAAGGTTTGGACACATTAAACTATTTTTACAATTATTTTTGTAAAGTTTTTTGTAATCATCTACCTATAAAAACTAGAGGATTTTGTTGTTGAGAGTATCTGAAAGTTATTCTGAAAACAACACAGAGTAGCAAGATTAAAAACTCTTTAATTTCTCTGATTTTTTTTTTTTTTGTAGGAAGAAAAAAACCCATTAAATCAAGTATGGCTGAATTTCTTGAGATTAAATTTTAAACTGATTGAGCAATACTTCACGTTTCAATTACTTTGCAGTTCATAATTTAAACGAAAGATGGCATAATATCCAAGCTGGTGAGCCAATCAAGTAAATGTGAAAGGTTTCTAAAACTTCTTTTTGATCTACAGTTATCTTCATTTTTCTTCCATTTCTAGGAAGTCAGAATTCTCTTCCTAGACTTAATTACCAGGTTTTTTTAGTTGATAACTAAACATCTAAGTGGTTGTCCTACGCTCTTTTCCTTCTTTTCAGTGGGGTTGCAAACAGGAATAACCACTGCATTACACATATAGAGGAATAACATGGGGTTATCAGAATAACCATAGGTTTAAGTGCATGCTTGCGCTGTAGTACACTTGTGTACTCCTTGGGTTATACAGTGAGTATGTCAGCAGTCAGACTGCTAGCTCAATAGGTTATTTTTGTGTTACAGACTTCAGGCCCAAAGCAATAGTCTGCTCATGGTGAATGTAATGGGGTGGTTTGATAGTATAAGGTATTATAAATGTCTCTTCTGGATTATGGGCATGGATTATAGAGGCATGGTCCCTGTACATCACTGTTAGGTGATGTTCTCAAACACTGCTGGAGAATTAGGAGGCGTTAGGCTAGTCTGCACACAGGCCACAGTAGCTGACATTTCACTCGGTCTCAGGTTTCCACCAAGAGTAAAATTTATCCTCATGTTTTTTCAGGAACAAACTATCTGGAATATCTGAAAACAGGTTTGCCAATAAAGTGTTAGATTGTGCCACCTCTTTGATTTCACCTGTTTTGGTCCCCCAGTGTGCTGTGCTATCCTTTGGATATGCATAGTGGGTTTTGCATCTGAAGCTTAGCTTTAAATTTGATTTAGGATAGGAGTTCGTCTGCAGTCCAAAAAATATTGTTCATACTAGAAACCTTCTGAGGACTCTATATGACTCCCTGTCTATGAAACAGCCTATTTCATCTGTACTTTCAGTACCTGTCAAGCTCATTATATTGGGAAGCCATGGTCAGGTTTCCATAGAATAGCACTGGCTGGAACTGCATCCATCTTCTCTTAGCCTGCTATGTCTGTTGTAGCTGATACCAGCTGCATGTAACTGGCCATGCTCTGGCCTCAGTTACCATTGTGCAATCCCATCAACAAAATAAAATGTTACTTGTAATTTAGTTTTCTGGATTCTTGACAAGCAGAGCTTTGAGCACACCAAGATAAATTCTACCCTAGAGAAGGAGGAAATTTCTCTAGTCAGTTATGTGAAAGGATACGAATTGATTAAATTGCCAGTGCTCTTGCAGTCCTATGAGTGTTGAGCTGAGGAGGAGGAAGAGAAATTGGAGTCCCTTTGAGTCTGCAGTATGTTTACTCCATATTAATGAAGACAAGTAACAATGATATAAACTGGTTTACTGAATAATCTTAGGGTGGGTGCCAAAGATCACCCATTTACAATGTGTTGCTCATCTTTTTTATTGCCTCAGGGTCATTTTTATTTGCCAAGTTACTGCAGTTTGTAGCATGGGCACCAAGATTAGAGGGGGGGAAAGGACATTTTATGGTGATGAAGAAAATGAATTTACATTTCAAATTACTTCCTGTTTGTAATCTTCAGATTGGTTAGCAGCTTTTTCTAAGACACCTGGGGGTGGTTCTTACTGTAAATTAACTGTTTGCATTTGAGAGGCTACCTGTTCTTAACTATATCGTGTAATTAATTAGCATAATGGCTTTTCATTTTCTTTTTGTCTAAGATTTAGATGAGATTTAATTTATTAAATGTTTTCTGTGACAGGGCAAAAAGTCAATCAAAAGTTAAAAGTCCCTTCAGTAATGTAGTTCATTGCAAAGTAACCTTTTTGTTATGGGTGACAAAAATGTGATTTCTTTGGCCATTTTTGCCTTTTGAAGGCAGTGATTTAAAATATGCTATGGTTTATGGTATAAGTCTCTTATTAATCACCTTCTGGGGCAAGCGGTGGTTGGTTTTCTGTGGAAATTTTCCTTCAGAGAGGTGGAGGGCTGCTAAAAGGAAGACAGGTTGCGGGCAGCCTGCCCTGTCTGGCACGCAGTGGTGTGTGCCATTCAATGAAACAATTCTGTTCTTCCCTTAGCAACTACTGGTTTATTATATGCAAGGCCGGGGGCAGGGAGGGACGTCATTTTTTTTTTTTTTCTTTTTTATGTAGATTTAACAAAAGGACTGTGGTAAGTCATAATTTCAAAAGATGAAAACTTAGCACCCTGATGTCTACCCACTATCTCTTTAGAGTGCAGTTAGTTGTGCCAAAATACAACCCTTGTGCAAGTCATAAACTTCAGGAATTACAAATTTCCAAAAGGAAACAAAATATATTCTATTCATCTGTGAACAAATGTGTACTGTGCATAGTCATATGCAAATAATTTCTTCTGTTGGTATTGTGCTAATGATGCCTTGCAGAGGTTTTAGGCAAATCTCATATAAGCTTTTTAAATAGAGGCCTGTGTCACAGGGGCTGCTTTCTGGGCATTCCCTGTGGATCTAACAGTGAGGCCATGCGTTTCTTCTTTCACTTAACTTATTAGCAAATGTAATTAGTTTTCTGCACTGAAATGTTTCAAAGAGGAATTTTCCTGGTCCTTTTTTACCTTAACATACCTGCATACGTCAGTATTATAAAGAAGGTAATTTGAAGGTATGCTTTCAGCCAGATGCTGGTAGCTATGTGTCTATGTTCTGTACTGGCATGCTCAGCATGACAGGCAAAGGGGGAAATCTGTGAATGAGCATAACGGAACAAATATTTAAGTCTCCTTATGCTGGAATTGATCACTCTGTAGTAATATAAGCTGCCTCTAAATGCCTGATGTAAATCCAGTACTGTCATTTAGATTTGGTATTTTCTGATCAGTTCTTTCCCCTTGTTTCATTATGCCTAGAAAGGTAATGTAATGTTATCCTACTCTTTCACATCTTGCCTCTTTGTTTTCAAGTTTAGGGAGAGCTGTACAGTAGATGTATTTTCGGGTATATGAATTCGGAGCTGGCTGGGAGCTGCACGTGGCAGTGAGCAGGACAGTGAGCACAAGCTGCTGTGCCTTGTCTCAGCTCTGCTCAGAGCCAGGGCAGAGCTGGCACGTTTGCACACAGAGGACAGGTAGAGGTGTCCCATCTCCTTGTGAAAATGGCCAGTTCTGCCCAGCCTTTTTTCAGAGAGTTCATCATATTCCAGAGAGAGGACACTGAAACGTGCTGTGCTGGCCTCCAGGCTCCAGTGCAGGAAACTGTGGAACAAAAATATACCTTTTTTTTAATGCTCTTCATTCTATGTTTGTGTGGAGCATTTCTTCAAGGTGTGTGTTTATTGGTTCCTCTCCTACTTTTGTTTATATCTGGCTCAAAACACCATTCAAAGTTTCTATTAGCTGTAAAGGTTACCATGGAAAAAGTCAATATTTGTTTGTGTAGTTTACGCTAGGATTGAGTTTTTATGGTTACTGAATCTAGTTCATGGACTTAAGTCAATTAGTGGAGGCTCAGACTTTGTTACCACACACAGTGGTATTGTCAGTGCCACAGCTGTTTGCTATGTTATATATATATATGTATCTAGGGTGGCCTTAGTACGGTAACTCGTTTTGCTGTGTGAGCATTGCTGGGGAATGTGGTTTTGTTGTTCTGTTTTTCCTTAGTGATGACCCTCTGCATTATACATAAAACCGTAAGCATGCGGCCTTCACTGAATTTTGTGGAAAGGGACACTACAGTGCCGGTACAGTCACTTGCGGTATCAGCCTAAAGATGTGCAACTGCCAAAAAGAAGTGCCGTGTCTGTAAATATTTCTGCATTTGAATCAAGTCTTCTATCTGAGTGATACAGTGCACCTCTGTGCTGATGGATTTGACAAAATATGAATGTAGATGAATTTCCTTCCTGAATTAAAAATTGTTGCATTGCAGAGTCATGCACTAATAAAGAAGCCATGAAAATATTTTCATAAAATACCTGTAATTCTAACTTTATTAGGTCAATAATAAGACCTTCCTTATAACCTTCTTCTTACTCATTTGTTTAAATATGCAGCCAGTGAAAAAGTGATTTCTTTGCCCTAAAATTGGATTTCAGTCTATTTTTTTAAATTTATGTATGGGACATTTCAGTGATACTTGTCATTTTAGTAACAGTTTAAACTTAGTGGTTGCTATCAAAATAAACAACTGTAACACAATCTGAGCTTCAAGCACAAAAATTTCTGGGTTTAGAATGGTGCTTGTAGAAAGGCAAGTCATGGAAGATACATATTTCTACATGGTGTGCACTGGACACATGATGTCTCAATGTAGCACATTATACAGAGCCAGATGTCACAAATACTGGTAGAAAGACAGTTCTATACAGAACATAAATTAGCAACATTCAGATATTTACTTTAATACTGACTAGTAATTACTTTCATAAGCTTCCAGTAACTATTTGTAGTTTAGGGGTTTGTAATTCTTTCAAGTTTTTTGTTTGAAGAAACACAATTCTGTATTTTCCAGAATTAGAAAATATTAGCAAAGCATTGTTAAAATCAGTCATATATTTTTCTACTTGACTTTAGTGTGTGCACAAAACCCAACGTGCACATAAAAGCACACTCATCTTACTAAATTTGTGAATCATTCAGACAGGGAAAAAAAAATTAAATACCAAGCAAACAAAACTATGCTTTTCTTGGGGATTGAGAGCTTTTGAGATGTTGATGACGTGAAGCATAACTAAGCATTGTTAATCTCAGCTGTCTGTTAATCCCAAAGAAATGCTTTTCGCAGAAAGCACATTATTACTGCCATAAAATGAAAGCAGAAATAAGAGGAGGCTGTGGGGAACCTTCTGCTGTAGCATATTTTTAAAGGATGGTTCAGTTTCAGTCGGTTTACACAGGGTGTTTCAAGAGCATTAATATACTGTGTATTAGCTACCTGCATTATACGTATCATCTCAGTGTTTCTGTTTTGTCCAACTTCATTTAAAGATATTTTATTCAGTGACAAGTTTGCTAACTATTGCATAGGTGGTATATGGAGTTTCGTACCATCTGGTGTCAGTGGATTTTTCTTATGGCTTTTTAACAGTGGTACTTTGTAATATTAAAAAGTCCCAAATCCTAATAATCTTTCCATTCTAGTCCCATTTGGAGGCACCACCTAGCAGTAAAGAACAAAAGCGAACTTCTGCATTGCTTTTCTCTTGTGCCTTAAGGGCATACTTAGTGGGTCTTACTGATACTGAGTGCTACTCAGTGTGCAACTGTGACAAATGTCTCTGCCCTGTAGAAGGTGAAACATCCCAAAGGACCTGCCAAAACCCACTTTGTTTTACATCTGTTTGTGCCCACCATATTAACATGAACATGTGCACCTGCAAGGGGGGGTAGGGAAGGTGCAGAGGTGAGGGGAAGGTAAAGCCGCTTCTTTCCATGGCAGTACTAGCTTAATCTGACCACAAATCTGCACAGCTTCTCTAGTAAAGCAGAATTACTTTACTTTTTCAGACTTTTATTATGACTAAGTAACAGTCTGGAAGGGGGAGCTCATGGCTTCAGCTTTCTCTCTGTGAGGTCTGCTGTTTTAGAGCATCAGGATATATTCCTTACATCCTGAGTTTCCATCTTGAACCACATGGATTCCATGCCCACCACCCTTGCTCAATAGTGGCACCGAACACACAGCCAGCGAAATCCTGGAACCCAGTGACTTGGTGTTGCAAATGCTTAGGTGTATCCTAAGCTGTGGGAATTCTGGATTCATCAGAGAACGTGGCACTCCAAGTGAGGAAAATGAAGGAGCCACTCTTGTCTCTTAAGAGTGAAATATGTACAAAGGACTATTACATGTATAATGGTATCAGCAAACTTGTAATTGGAGTTACCTTGTATTCACAGTACAGAGTCCTGCCTTTATTGCCCCCAAGAATGCAGATTAAAGGTTTCCCTTTCTCTTTGACTCTATTTCGATCTACAATTTCTGGCAATAATAGAGTGGCCTTCTTGGGTTACAGATGAACTTCTTTCTAAATGGGCTTTCTGGCTCCTTGTCAGCCTTTATTCTCTGGAGGATTTCCAAGCACTCACTATCCTTCTGTCCATGGATTTGTGAGAAGAAAGCGTTTTCTCTTGAAGAACCACCGCTCAGTGCTGATTGACCTAGATCGCAGCTTCTGCTTCTCAGGTATAGTTTCACTGCTGGGGTGAGTCTCGGCAACATTTATGACTGCTGAAAGCCCCCTGCTAAATTTCTTTTGAAAGGGAGATTGCATGGTATTTGCACAAAAAAAAATTGTTCCATGTGCCTATGGATCTGTCAGGAGAAATTGTAAATATCTTGATAGTATTATAATGAAATGTAGTTATCTAGTAACTGATGAATTTTGTGAAAAACCAAAACTGTGTCTTGCTGTGAGCCGCACTATGGGGAGCAGAGGCAGAATCAGAGAGGATGAAAACATCAGCTCAGAAGCAGCGTGACCAGTGTTCCAGAATTCTCTGAGAGAAATACCTAAATACTGTACTAAATAAAAGCTCTGCCTAATGTTATTTTTTCCGATGTTGTTCCCGTGGATGTAAATAGTCAGTGTTTTAGTGCACTTAATAATATAGTTTACAATAGCTCCCCACACAAGTGAGGGTTTCTAGGGTCAACTACTGACTTTGAGGGACAAAACCAGGTCAGAGTATTGACAGCAGAGAATTTTGAGTCAGGAATCCTGGCTTTGGTCTGATGGTTTGACTGCAATCTAATCCTCTTTATGCATTGTTCTTCTCATTGCTGAGATGTTGTCTATGTTTTTTAAAACTTGCTATAGTTTATAGGGTTGTCTGGTTTGCATGCTTCCACACTGGATAAATCAGTGTATCTTCGCATTTTGAAACATTGTTATCATTGTGGAATTTCCTTTCTTGTTCCAAAATCAGGCCTCCTGCCTAAATCTTCTAGCCAGGGCTAAGGAGAGAGTTTGCTGCAGAGCGCAGCCTTTCACTGACAAGGTTTGTTTTGAGGGGCTTAATAACAGACCCTTTTCTTTTTGCCCTCTGTAGAGCTAAGTATCTGGTTTTATGGGAGGGGATAAAGCAGCAGAATGTGTAGATACGTTTCATTTTTAGTTCTCCCACTGATCTGCAAGATGACTGTGAAGAGTTATTCTCATTTTCCTCTGCTATGGTTTATACTCTTTGTGCTTCAATATTCCCATCCTTCACATAGCGATAATGCTATTTTATATTTTGTAAAGGGGGGGAGGGGTGAGACAGGTAGTTGAAAAGTACAGTTTCAAGTCTACAAACGCTTGAAGTCAGTGAAGATTTCCTTTGCCTTAAATAGGCTTTGCATCTGTTTTTAGGAGAGCAAAAGGACTACAAAGATTCATTGTTTTGCCTGTTCCATAGCAACCGACAACATAAAGCCTTTTCCCAGATGTGTTTATTTGAAGGCTTTATAAGTTCAGTTTAAAAAATGAACTGAAGTTGTAACTATTGTTTTAATGCCGTGTTTTGTATATCGGCATTAAAAAATTAAGTGAACTAGTATGCAGCCATAGGAAATGAAGAAATGTATATGAGAGAAGATAAGAAATCCATTTTGGGGTGACACAAAAATGGCATAAGTACAGTAACATGTTATCTTTTAAAGAACTACCTGGCATATTTGAGAATCCCTATGTAATTCCAAGTCATGTGGGAAAATTATCACAATATATTATGTTTTATACAGTTAAAGAATCAATTACTGTTTATGGATAATTCTCATCATGCATGTGAAAAAGCATTGTCCTTGAAACTGATATATCCCAATATTTTTTAAAGAACACAGTTTTTGTTAGGTGTACAGGTAAGTGTGCGTAGAGGGAGAGCATGAGAAGCAGAGAATTCATCATGGGAGGGAGGAGGTGGAGGATCCATATGGGTTAGCATATTTTTTTTCAAGGGATGAACTGGATTAATATCCCCCCAAAGCCCACTGTGAGAGAAGTAACATGTATTTTGACTTGTGTATGCATTTTATTGTACAATGCCGCATGGCTGTATTTATAGTCTGCAGGAAGAAAACTACTCCCTAGTAGTTTCTTGCATTTTTTTTCTTGGTAACCCTTTGCTTTTATTCAAGCAAAATGCAAGATAAATGCTCGTTTCGGCCTTTTAGATCTTGGAAATAATGCTGTATTAAATGTGATTAAGTTGGGAATTACCCTTAAGCAGGGTCATAATTACTGTAGATTTAGATGGCATGTTATACAAATTGCTGTGTGCTCATAATTACAAATTGAGTTTGTTGCACTCTGGGGGTTTATAAACTTTATCTTAGCTATTAACACATTAAATAACAGTGATTTATGTAAATTACTGGATAAACCAAAATTTCAGTGTTGTGCTTAATCTAAGCATTGTATTTCTGTATTAGAAATAAAATATGGTTAGTTTTAGGAAGGAAGATTGAATGGTCTAACATTCACTACTGAGATATTGTTAAATGTGGTAATAGTGACAAAATTGGAGCCGTCTTTCTAAGTTTGTCAGTAGAGTTTGCTGGTCACGCTGACTGAAAACTACAGTGGTACAAAGTGAATGAACTAGCAACTATAGTGAATGAGCCGGTTGTCAACAGTAAGCTCTTCCCATGGTCAGCCAGCCTGCTTGCTTCAGAATTATTTACCTCAAACTTCTGGACTGACCTAGTGAGCATAAGTTCATAGTTTGAAATCTTTGTTTACTTCCTCTTGCACAGACATTACCTAGTTCCTTAATTTTTTCTCTAAGTCATGTTGATTTTTTTTTTTATTTTTTTTTAATGGAGCAAAGGTAACTTTGTGTTGTACGATTAGTTGTGCTCCAAGAAATTGCCAGGAATAAGGATACTAAGACATGAAAAAAATCACTTTCCTATCTCCTTACCCTGCGCTACATATTTCTACAGTACCTTGGTGGCAGCTCTAATGCTAGTTAGTTGTCAAAATAGCAGTGAGATAACGACAGAGTATATGGCCTCTGTATGTCCTATTGGTTCTGCCAAAGTTTCCTATACAAAGTACAGATAAAGAAAGTGGTACAGAAGCCCACACTGGCTCTGTATTGTTAGAAGAGCCTCTCCTGCCCCTGTCTTCTAAGGCCTGAAACATCACCTCTGCATAAGCACTGCACCTATGTACTCAGGAGAGCAAAAAAATGTAGCTACATGCCACCAAAAAAATTGTCCTAAAAAGCCAAGCCCTGATGTCTATGAAAAATCACCACCAATTACCTGAGTGAGAATGGGTTATGCACTATGGATTATGGTTACTGTCACCTGAGGGAGAATGGGTTATGCAGTATGGATTATGGTTACTGTTATGTGAGGGAGACTGGATTATGTACTATGGATTATGGTTCAACAAAGATGGTTTTGGAATGTTGAAACATAGACAAAAAATCCCTCCAAAAATAATTGCATCAGGCTGCCTTGACTCGGAAACCACAATGCCATCTGCGTAGTGCAGCAAGAATTTGTTTTTCTGTGTTTAATTTCCCCTGTTGGAATACATGCAAGATGTTAAATACGTAGATGATTTTGACATTTAAGCTGTACTTTAGGTTTTAAAGACTTACTAAAACAAGAACTGATTTAACAAAAACTTTGTAGCAGAATGGTCGAAACAGAATTGATTATTCTGGATGCTTGACACTGGGGGGTGGGAGGGAAGCTGTAACAATTAGCCAGGTAGTGTTTGAAATGGGATGTGTTAGTATTGCTTGATTGTTTGCTTATCTAGCATGTTCAGATCTGCAGAAGGAAGATTGTTTGAAGCAGGTTCAGAAAAGCACATTCTTCAGAAAATTCTGTGACTGCTTTTGAGGTCAGAGCTTCTCGGCCACCCTTTCCAGTACATATCCTCCTTCACAGCCCACGCTAAAGCTGTCTGCACTTGGTTTCTAAATGGAAACTAGTTTCCAAAGAAGCAGTTGACTTTTGCGGACTGCTTATGTCTGCCTTGGATTTCTCTCTGTTTACAAGTAGAGATGAAGCTTGATACAGGAGGGCATTGAGTCAGGACCAGAAAAATGTGGGATTGTTGTCTATCCCAGAACTTCTGTAGGGAAGAGACTGTCTGGGTAACCATGAGATGTTGAAAGTAGGCATTGCAGTGTAAATAGTCCCTGGTTATAGACTTGCAGTGACATTACTATCAAAACAGTCAGTGTAGGTGTGTCCTTCCTTAACATATTTGAGTTTCACTGAAAGCTAGTTAAACCCAGGCTTATTGGAATCTATGCCTAACGCTTCCTTAGGAAACTATGCAAAATGCACACTTGATCCAAATGTTTAACTGGTTTACGTAAAAGTTGCTTTGATTCTTTTTATCATCCAGGAAGATGTGATTAGCTCTCATGGTATGTATTGTAAATAAGAGGTCTGTTGTATATACAGCACAAGGGCACAGCTGGGCCTTTCATTGCGCTCTTTCTTGTACCTGATCTGTTTGAGCAACATTTTTAGTTTCTGACTAAACTTCTGAGTTTCCCCAAACTACATAGAGCAGCCAGTGCTGCTTTTATGTGCTAGAGTATTTCCATTCCTAAAAAGTATAGTGCAAATTGCTCTGCCCTTACACAAAATTGCGCTAAATATTGTGCAAATGATTACGAATGAAGCCTTTAGTGGTAAACTTACCAACTGCCCCCCAACCCCACCCTCCAAGAAAGGTTCTTGTTTGCTTAATTAGCTTCCCCTTCTCCAGTACCCTGGCATCTAAATGAAGACAAGGAGTGTCTGTGGTTAGACAGTTTGCCCAGCTTACATAGACATGATGCTTATTTTGATGAAGGGAAACTTAATTTGGAAAGCGAGATGTTTTGATGGTTCTATGAAACAGGAAACCCAAAAGTTAAAACTTGTCTTGGTTTCTTGTGTTATTACACGATATTAACCATATGGGCCCTACTATTTTTTGAAACACTAATTTCTTTGTACCTATAAGTAGCACAATTTATCTACTGGTTTTATGGTGCAGTTTCAGCTGTTCTTTTGACCTGAAAAGCTAAAATTGCTGTAGGAATATTCTACCAAAGAAAGTGTGACTTAGCAAGTACTCTTCAAAATTATTTGATGTTTAGATCAGCAGAGTAACTCGGACTGCATTTTGAGCAGGAGCAGACAGTTGATAAGGTGATGTTCCCTCGGGACAAGTTCTGGTACTGGCTGACTCCTTGGATCTTCAGCACTCGGGTTAACCTTCCAGATATGCTGCAAACCCTTCTCTTTTCTAGGCTTTGGGAGAGGAAAGCTGGGAAAGCATCATGAAGCATAAGCATTTTTGTTAAAATATGTGTGTAAAATGTTATTGGGTGTGAGAAAATGATAAAATTTCAGTGTTCTCATTTGCAGGTGTGTGGTTTCTACAATAAGAGGTGTATATAAAAATTAAAGCACCTTTTATGGTATTCTAGGAGATGAGATGGTTTTCATTTATGAATTACTAAGTTACAATTAACTCTGTTTAGACTTGATTTCTTGCAATACTTTAATCACTACGTGGTGAATCTGCTTGAAAAAAATTAGGAAGGATTGTTATTCATGTGTCAGATACTGTGATGATGAAATTCAGTTGGTGTGGTTTTTTGGTTTTTTGGGTTTTTGGGTTTTTTTGGTTTTTTTTGTTTTTTTTTTTTATTCTAGTGAGGAATTCTTGCTTGCCAGAACTAGCTTTACTATTGAGCTACCATGTGTTTGGAGGAGGTGGAGGTTTCTTTCCATTCCCATTTAAAAATGCTGTGAGAACACTGAGGACATGATGCAGCAAAATCCACAAGCTTTCTAGGTCAGGTTTCAGTGGAGCAACAAAGGATAATAATTATAATCTTTTTCGAATTACTCATTTTTATCCAAAATTCTCATTCTGGTGTTTTTTTTTTTAATAATAAATCAACTACTGCTCCAAAAATTGTCGTTCTCCTGTCACCAGGCCTCCACAGCACTTAATGTAATATCTTGGGTGCGTTTTCTTTCTGTGAGTTTCATAGTTCACTTTCTGCCTTGCAATCATGAACCTCAAACCATCTCATACTAGTGTAACGCATATAAAAACAATGTTTTATGGAAAGCAAATAGGATTTGGATTATTCTGCTAATATTCAGAACAACAACAGGGAAGTTCAGATGCTGCTGTTTTGAATGTGTGTGATGTTGACAAAAGCTCTCAATTTCCTCACCTGGTTGCGTGCCTGGGAATAAGTGTAGGGAGAAGGGGTTGGAATATTTGCCGCCAGCACAGCTGCTGCCATTGCCTCGAGTCAGGATTTTTTTTAACAAGCTAAATTCCTTCTTCACATTCTTATTCTGGTGCATCTGAAATATTTTTAGCTTTGCTATTTAGCATTGCTCTTTCCACGGACATCTCTGGGAGTTTCAATGTGGCTGCCAGAAGCCTTCGACAAAATGCAGCCACACCCTTCGTCGGAGGGAGTTTCTCTTCCCCTCTCAGATGCCTCCAGTGTCTATGTATACTTTTTCACTTAAAATAATTTAAAAGACAATTGGTTTTTTGGGGGGGGGTGGGGTGGGGTGGGTTTTTTTTAAGCAGATGAGGTGGGCAAGGAGAGCTGAAAACAGTTGTACGTTCCTTGACCCCCATAAAGAAAATCCTGAATCTTGACCAGCACCTTTGCTCCGAAGGCCTCTCCTTTAAAAGTCCCCAGAGCCTGTTTTAAAACTTCGCCGTTGCTGCCGAGGGAGAGGTCCGTTGCGGGTCCCGGAGCCGGGCCCTTTGCGTTGTCATTAATAGCGCTCTGGTTTTAATGAGGCACGAGCCAGCGCTCCGCGTTTTTAGTCTCCGGAAGGGCCTCGGGCGCTACCTGAGCGTTGCCGGGGGCCGCTTGGGCCGGCTCCGGCGGGCACCGTTCGGTGCCCGCCA
>NW_010973420.1:1944473-2025379 GCF_000737465.1 Haliaeetus leucocephalus
CCCTCACCCTCCCGCCAACCCGAGCTGTGCGCGGCCGCTGTGAGGGGAGCGGGCGGGGCGGCCTTGAGGGGCGGCTATGGTGGCGGCGCGGAGCTCCCCGCCTGCGACTTCGGCCCAGCCATGTGGTGCCTGCACTGCAGCTCGGAGAGGACCCAGTCGTTGCTGGAGCTGGAGCTTGACAGCTGGTAAGCCCTGCCCGGGGGGCGGGGGGGGAACCCCCGGGCGCCCTCCCGGCCCTGCTCGGCGGGGAGCCCCGTCCTGTCACACAAAGGGCTCTTCGCTCCGTCGCCGCCCGGCCTCGGCGATCGCCGTCGCGGGAAGCTGGTAAGGAGCGGCAGCCCAGAGCCGCTCCCGACGGGCAGGGGGCCCGGCTTGCCGCTGGGGTGACCCCGTTTGTCTCTGGGGTGCTGCGAAGTTCGCGGTGACCGTGAACGCACGGCGCTCTACGGCCGGCGGCGGCTTTCTGGCGATCGTGTGTTGTTCTGGAGCTGATGTCCTGGGTTGAGGAGGGGGGAAGAATTACAGTGCCGTCTGTCTCGCAGGGACGCAAGTTTGAAATCGCAAGCGTTTAAATGTGGTATCAAAGGCGTACGCGTGCATACACTGCTGCTAGTCGGTGGCAGATGAGGTATAAAACCGCCAGAAGCTTTTTGAGAAAAGTGCTGTTAGGGTGTAACCTGACTTAGCGTGTGCCTTGCCGCTAAAATCTATCCATGAGTGTACGCAAGCATGAAAACACTTCTTTTCATTGAGCTTGATATAGTGCAAGAAATCACATGGCTGGTGTCAAACAAGCGGCGAGTTCTACTTGAAAGCCCTGGTACATACTGTTCCCGGTGTCCGAAATCGACCGGGGGAGAGACCAGGAGACCCGGCGGTGTAACTGTCAGCGAGGGAAGGTGCGTTAAATTCAGTCATAACTGCCTAGGGTAAATGATCGTTTGCGACTCATGCCCTCAGCCAAAGGGGGAGAAAAAAAAAAGAAGAAAGAAAAGAGAGTTTAGTTTAAAGGCCTTTGAAGTAGGGATACTGAATAACCGATGAAAGAAAAATAGAAAATGGGATTTGACATGTTAATACGTACAGTCTCTATTGTTATGATGTTATTAACTACTAAAATAATGTGCGTCAAAATCACAAAAACACAGTACTGTGTTGCATGAGCTACTTGAAAACTAGATGTAGGAACTAGTTTTTCTTGTGCAATATTGTGTGTAGATTATGATGGACTAAAATAGTTACCCTGGCATGTGCACTTTATCTTCAATGCATTGTGAAAGGGTATTCCGCCAAATAATTCAATGAAATTCTGAGCTGATCAACTACTAAAGAAATATCCAATTTAAATAAAGATAGGCAACATCTTAAATTGTGTGTGTGTGTGGAAAAATGGAAAGGGAGGAAGTGACTAGATTAAGTGTTAACTACATATGAATGCAACAGTGTCTTTTCTGGAAATGAAAAGAAAAATGGGTTTTTGATAAAGAAAAATGTT
Organism: Haliaeetus leucocephalus; assembly: GCF_000737465.1. Lineage (NCBI taxonomy): Eukaryota > Metazoa > Chordata > Aves > Accipitriformes > Accipitridae > Haliaeetus > Haliaeetus leucocephalus. The sequence continues at coordinate 1,945,969 of NW_010973420.1, forward strand.
TTATAGTACAGTTTAGTCACACAATTAGTGATCCTTAAGCTCATTTTTACCCTTAAGGAAAATAATAAAGTTGAGCCTGTAAATTTCCTGGGTGGAGTTGGTAATGTTTGCAAAAGTGATATTACAGTTGCACGGCTTGCTACAATACATAATTAGTAAATGTTACTTCAGTTACAGGTTTGCTTGTATTCACACAGTTACGTTCTGCTATTCAGTCATTGTTTCAGACTTTTTTCCTCCATTTGCACATTACTATGCACTTCCTTTCAGTTAAACTTGATTATTCTGCCTGATGTGTTAAAAGAGGAATTGCTGAGTACTTAGTTTGGATGGTTGCATTTAACTGTGTCTATTCTTGTGGCAGATATCCTTCATATAAACGCAGAATTCATTACATCTATCTAGTGCTTTGGGAGAACTTAAGCCAAGCTGAATGAAATGACCTGTTTCCCATTTTACTTCTACTTTTGTACCAGATTTGTTTTGTTGTTGTGATGTCCTGTTCTAGTTCCTGAAATTGCAGATATTGAGAGTACTGTTACATAAGTCAGCTGTTTTTTCCCCCTCTTAGTTAATAGGTGCTCGATGTTGGGGTTTCATGTGTGAAGTCAGCTATCATCTGTTTTTTTCTTATTTCTACTAACCTGAATCATTATCATCACAGATACTAACTGTAGTGCAAGATCTGGAGCTAACCAGTGAAAATTATAGCGTTCAGTGTATCAACAGCGTTTACTCGTTTCTTTGCCCCTTTAGAAGCTCTCTGGAAATCCTGGTGCAGTTAATAAACAATTTGTAATTCAGTTTCATTGAATAAATTGCAACTGTCAGGTAAAGAAAGCCAAGGATTCAGTTTTTCACCTGAAAAGTACAAATACCAAGTTGAACAGTAACTCTGATTTGTTATTCTTGTTGCAAATCTATATTGGAAGGTTGCTAGGAGTTGACACAGTGAATTACTGCTGGGCAAGCAGACCTCTGCTGGAGAAGGTCTCTTCACTAGCAGTTGGCAGGGTGTTCCTCCTGAGAACTGGGAAGTGATTTCTTAGGATAGACAGCCCCGTGGCCTTACATGGTTTTCCTCACCCTGTGACCATTTCATATTTGCAAAATGAAAATTCTCTCAAGACAACTGTATTTCTATTCATATGGCTTTAGAAAGTATTCCACCATATATTTAGTCTTCATGAGAATACTCTTCTATCACTTGGAGGCTGGGATTTTTTTGTGCCTTTGAGGATCTCAAGGTTATGCACTAGGACTTTGGGTGGAACAGATACTTTGAAACAACAGTTTACCTTTATACTGATCATGTTTTGTCCGAAGTATAAAGATGGCAATTCAAGGATCAAACTTTCTGAAGAGGAAGATCTCATAATTGCATAGCTGATTAGCACACTTATGTGATTACTCTAATTATGCTTGCAAACTGTATTTGCCCTGAACACCAATAAGAAGTGGCTGTGAGTTATAAAAGCTGGCCTAAAAGTAGCCAGTCCTCTGTTGGTGGATGCAAGGTGTCATCCTGAACCAAAACCAACATTTGTAGGAATGCTACATGTAGGTGTTTAACATCTCCTCACATATTTCCGTTGTGCTTCATGATGTTTAACACTACTCATACTCAGACTTCAGGCGTCTCTAGCAGAACATTGGGAAACAAGAGTGCTGGAAGTGAGATATTGCTTTCCTGGTAAAACATGTCCTTTTGCCTGCTCTGTGGTGATCCAACTGAAATTCAAGACACTGCGTTGCCTTAACTTTCTAGCCTCAGCTGTGTGACTCTCAATGAGTAAAATTGGATTTAGCTGGCTATCAGGGCAGCTTTAGTTTGGAAATATTAATGCTATAAAGATGTCATGGAAATTATCCACTAAGTCTTCATAGAATCTCAAGAACCGAACTAATGCATCCTCTTTGCTGTAAACCCATGCGGCTTCCAGTTTCTGCATGATTCTGACAGGTGCAAAGGAATGGTTCAAGTTACTGTATTTTTTAATATGGTATTTTTGGGAAAAACAAAACAAAACAAAAAACACCCCCCCTACCCCCCCCCCCCCAAAAAAAAAAAAAAACCCAACCCAAACTATGAAGGACCAAAATTTGAGGAGAAAAAAACAGTGTTGCTTTGAACATTATTGATACATAGATGTAGATTAGCTGGGTCGTTGTGCCTGTTGTGCCTCTTCATTGTAAGGATTTACCATAATTTGTGAAGGACATTAAGGATGTGATTTTCTTGTGCTTTCAGCATTTACAAAGTTCTTTTTCTGTCAGAATTGATGGCAATTTTATCATTAATTTCAGAGCCAGGCATATTTTAATCACACTAGCTGTCAATCAATTATTGCTTTTTATGTTTATTTAATAACAGAACTGCAGGAGATCTCAGAAACTGTAATCAAGATGGAGCCCTGATTGCTCTATTTGTTACATTAAATATGTGAGGATGTGCCCTTAACCCAGACACTGCCTGATCAACAGAACAACTGGAATTATGAAGAGAAGAATCATGGGTTTGGGGAGAAAGTGTGTTGGTGTGCTGTTTTTGTTAACTGTGCTTTGTTTGGATGTCATTTATGTTTAAACAAAGTATGGGCCACAAGCCAATTTCATATTCCCAAGTTTGCTTCTTTATTTCTGTTGTCTAAGATGACTGTGTAGTTATAAGAGCAGAATCAGGCCCTGGATTTGGAAGTTCATTTTTAGCATCCTGTATATTGTCATTTTATGTCAAAACTTAGATGAACAGATTTTGTTCATTTCCTACGTCTTTGTTATGCAAAAATAGTTACTGATCATGGGCTCTTTTAGCAAGACTTATTAACCAGAAATATTTTAGTTACATAGCCCTTCTTGTGTCTTTCAGGAATTTGTTTGAATTTTATTTGGAGGAAGGACAATTCTGGTTAGGGTGCAGGCAGAGATGGCAAGTTTACTGCACTGCTGTGATTTGACTCCAGGTTTCCAGAGAGGAACAGATGCTGCTTTAATCCACTGTAGCACAAAGCCTTAGTATTACATTAAAGGGGACTGCAAATTTAGCTAAATAAATCTTCTTTTGCTTCCTTACAATAGACAAAAGACTAGAAACATTTTCATGAAATTATTGTAAAGATGTCTTTAATAAAATTAAAGTTAAAAAGCCAAGCTTTGGTATGACAAAAAAATCAAACTGTTTTGTCCCTGTGAGAGAAGCAGAAAGTTTGAATGATGGTTTTGATAGCCTTTAATACAGGAAATTGATGTAGTATATCTGTTAATCAGATTCTTTTAGTAGTTCAGTGTCATCCAAGTTAAACTTGTGCTTAAAAACAAAGGACCCACTTCCCTGTTGCCTTATGTTGTGCAAGCACAAACAAAATGCAACAGTTATGATTTGGCTTCCTTTTACATAAGTGGCTATGTACAGGGCAGGGTAATAGAAAAAGAATCCTAAGCTTGTTTTGAGGGGTATTTGCATCGTTTAGTCAAAAAAATTTCAGTCGCCCCTAAAATTCACCAGATGAACAAGGATGGATGCATCACGAGTTTAAATGTTTTGGTAAGAACAGAGGAAAAGAAAACTAACTTCCTTCTGTTTGTTGATATATACATGACCTTTCAGGTCATCTTTATCCAGTGTAAAGGAAGCAAGGATGCAAACCTGATGGATTTTCTGTTGCAGGGTATGTTTACAGCCAGTTCTAAAACTGCACTACAGGAAAGTTTACAATTTGACTTTAATTTTCACTCCCCACCTTTGTGGTAGAATGGACCAAACTTAATCTCAGATCACAGGGAGATTAAATACAGCGGTGGCTGTGGGTATTGTAGCTTAGACAGCTGTACGTTGGACTGTATTTACCTTGAATTTAGTGTATTCTTTTTAGTGTAGCCTACAGCCGTAATGATTATAGTTGTGATCCTTGCAGTTTTCATGAGTCAAGTTGGGGTAGGCCATGTCAGTACTTGCACTGAACTCTAAGGATAAATCTTCAGGAAGGAATGGATAATTTAGTTGGAAGCACTTTTGTCTTTAAAGATAATACCAAAGACAGGGTTTCCCTCATTGTTTGGGGAGGTTGTGCTGAGGAAGTCATCGTTCAAATGAGATGGACAGCAGTGTTCCTGATCCAGCTGCAGTTCCTAGGGCTCTAATAGTACATGTAACGGAACAGGCCTGTATAAACTCCTGACTTTCTGGTCATGTTTCACTTAATAATAGCTTTTCTCTCAATCTAACTTCCCTCTACACTTTCACTTGGGAATAAAAATTATCTTTCTTTCTCTTTCTTACGAGGTTCTGCTTTATTGTAATGTGCTGTGAAACAGCTGTTGAATTTCCATTCTAGAGGTGTCTGGTGTGATTCTCATGCTTTGAAGTTAACATTTCATAGGGTGTTGAATGTTAGATAATGTTTTCAGCTGATCTTAGATTCTTGAAGGAAAGACAGTTCATTATTGGGTTTTATATATTCTTTTTTTAATCTTTTATTCTGTGAACCTCGTTTAGAAGATACTAGTGATATGAAGCATTTAGTAGAAACTGGTTTCAAGAAGGAGCTGATTCTAATGCTTCAAGTTTTGGGAGAATGGAACTTTACAGCTAATAGTTTCCTATTAATACTAGCAGTTAAGGCTTTGTGAAATTGAGAGAGAAAAGAGGTTTGCCCAGCCTTAATGGAAATTGTCCCAAGTGGTGGCAACCTGTTGCAAACTTGGATTCTTTTTTTTTTGTAATTAAGATGTGATTAAGATGGTTTTTATTAGCTTAGCCTAGAAGAAAAGAAGTATTTCAGGTTTTCCTGTGCTGCCACAGTGCAGCATGTTACACAAGATCATTTCTGACTGGTTGATATTTTCAAAATCTGTCTTTGCACAATATTTCATTTTCAGTTCGCAAAATGGTGACTCTTGTTTTCAGGAACTGGACTTCTACCCTTGTCCTAAAGGACCATTTTCCATTGTGGAAAGATCTATGAATTGAGTTGTGGTAAAGAGCCTATAAATTCTAAGAATGGTCTGAGTTCTGTATTTTAGACCCGATGTGCTTTTGTGGTTGATCAGCCTCATGTGCAGCCCCCAGCTAAGGCAAGCTGTATCAGCAGAAGTTGGTGCAGATTGTCGATGCTTCTGGGAGCAAGAGCTGCAGAGCTGTACTGGGGCATCTGTGTGCTACATCGAATTGAAGCTGCTACAAGCTGCAGTACAACATAACGATGATGCTTGTTCTGTGTATGTGCAATAAGTCCTCTTTTTAGGTACTGATTGGAAGTAGCTAATAAAATTATTTAGAACATAGGAGCAGATCTTAAAATTTGGTAATAGATAAGCTTTGTAAGGAGAAAGTTCTTGGCTTATAGTAAGCTTTGAAATAGCATTTATAGGTCTCCAAGACAGGAATTGCTAATTGTGTTACTTTTTTATTGTGATCAGTGAGGTGGGTCAGAAGTTCTACAGAAAGCCTACATTTAATTCCTCACTAACAGAGAAGATCTATAAAATATATAGACTCAGCATAATGGAGAGGAAATGGTAAAGGAAGGAAGTTTGTGAATGAGAAAAAGCATCTGTCAGCTCTTTAACGGATTTAGAGGTTTTAAGCAATCTTCTGAGGTCTCATTTTCCTACAAGTGAAGATTTACATGTAGTAAGACACAAAATATCTTTCTGAGTATGTCTCCAAATATCTTCTGTATTTGAGTGCATTGCCTTGAATATAAGTAACATCTAAAACATTTTCTTTTCCACCAAACTCCATACTTCAAACAAAACAACTCTTACCATTTTGTTTTCTTAAACATTATGTTCAGTACACTTTGATATAAACCTTGGGTGTGTTGCAGAGGATAAAATTCTCATTTTTATGAGGATTCCTGTGATTAAGGACTGGTTAGCAGTGATTCTGTTCCAGTAAGTTACAACACAGACCTCTCTCGGTGCGTGCAGAATGCTCAAGGCCAGTTCCATTCTCACTAACTTGGTAGCAATGCTCTGAACCTCACTGGAAGCAGCAACAAGGGTTCTATATTCTCATCCATTTTCTTTCCTACCTGGTGAGAGTTTCCCATGCCCATTTGCATTTATGTTTATCAAAATTATATTGTTCTTCCATAGAGAAAACTAGTAGGGTTTGTCTTTTGGGTTTGGTTTTTTTTAGACTTGGCATGACGTAGTTGGCAGTCAAAATGCAGGATTTGTGCAGTGTTTAAAACTGAGTGATATTTTCATATTATGTGTACTTCTAGATTGAGTTAGATCAGTAAAAGCTCTTTCTCTGGTCAGACTTTAACAGTACATGTTCCTTTTGGATTGGCTTTTTTAAGTACGTTGCTCTCTAACCTTATGACATTTATCTGTAACTTCAGAGAGAAGTCAAACAACCACTAGAAGTTGAACAATGCCTTTCTTTCTGATTTTAAAAGTGGGAGAACTTTAGCCAACTATTTCTTAAATCCAAGTGAGAGAACAAAGTATCTCATGTTTATCAGTGTTTTAAAGCACACCACATTAGATAATAACAATATATTATTAACTAATCGAAATGGGATCCCTCGGTTGTTTTAAATAGGTCTCTCTGCATAATGTTCTTTCGCTACTTAAGTGAAAATATGGCCAAAATTAATAGAGTTTTGATGTGATCTGTGACTTTACCCGATATAGTGTCCAATACAGAATGATGGTTTTGTTGTCATTTCTGCTGTGTGGACCCTCTGCATGCACTTTGGTTTATGATGTTTCTTAATTTCCCTCTGCCCAGGCACACACACATACTTGAAAGGAAAGGTTGGCCTGCTCAAAAATTGTTCCTAGCTCTCTATACTGCTTCTTATTTATAATAATTTTGAATACTAAAGGGGCAAAACCTTAAAATGAGTCAAATTATAGGCTTTATCGAGTATATTTGATCTAAGATGAGAATATAGTTTTGTTCTAGGTATGAAATTTCAATGCCTGAAACATTTTATTTATTCAGTAAACAGGATTTCATTAAGGATCTTTAAACTAATTCATGTTTATATGATATACAGTATATAAGAGGGGAAAGAATATTATCCACCAAGACCTGAATGGGGAGAGGAAACTAGTATTTAGTCTCTTATAGAACCTAATTGCCAGCAAGCTGATTTCTCAGCAGTGCCGTTCTGTATCACCTCTTCCTCTGGTGGGCTTGACACAACAGCTGAAGCCACAACAGAGGTGAAATACAAGGATAGCTGGTATAGGACACCAAGGATTTTTGCATTATATCAAATGCTGCTTCAGCTGTGTGTGCAAATCAGTTTTTCTTCTCAGCTGCAGAAATTAAATCTTCCTTTTTAAAATTAGCATTGTATAAAGGTCATGTCATGATATAACCAGTAGAATGTGTATTAATATCTTACTATCTTAAATACATGTCATATGTAGTATAGATATGCTAAATAAGAGGATTCCAGTTGCTGAATGATATATCTGAATAAATAATAAATAGATGAGGTCAAATTCTACCACAGCTGCATTGAGAAACTCCACAGATTTCTGAAGCTTATCCTATTGTGTAAGAGTTTACATAGGAGGAACAGGACAAAGTCTGCTAGTGGTAGGTAGAACTTCACAGATTTTGTTAAATGGTCAGATACCACAGTTACACTTATACAAAGGTAAACATCCTTCTGAAGCATACGTGATATTTTCTGATGTTAGTATGTTTTATGCTGACACATCAAGAGGAGGAGCTGACCATAAAGACCCTCATTCTAAAAATTGGGCTGATAAATTTGAGAGCTCTTCTTCCAGCCACAAGCCTCAAATTATTACCACAGTCATCTTTTAATAATATTTTATTCATTTTTAAAAGAGTTTGAAGTATGGAATACGGTCATTGCTGAATAAACATATGCTGAGTGATGATTAACATAGATTAGCAGAGAATGACGTTGTCTGTCTTTACCTGAGATAGAAGCTAACATTTGTAAGCTGTACTCAAGTTCTGTTGATGCTCTCAGTCTCCTTTGTTATTTTCCAGCTGCTAAATAACGAAAATAAAACACAGCTTTACCTTTAGCAGATAGGGTTCATAAGGCATTAAATGGGTACTGGGTGAGGTCGGTTCATGGGCTTGTTTGACCCTTCTGTAGTAAATACTTGTGTCTACTAGCCAACATACTGCCACTGTTTGACTTAGACAAAGGTGATGTGTGAGGTGTTTAACCTTCTTTCTCCTCCTTGGAATCTGAAGATAATCTCAAGTAAGCTCTTTTCAAATGGATATTCTTAGTCCTTAAATCTATTATAAAGGTTGTTCCCTAAAATTGAGAAGTTAGGTAGATTTTCCTGTGGTTCTCTTTTCATCTTGCTGGTGTGCGTCTCCATTTCAGAAGAGGCGGTGCATTAATTCTTACATTCTGTTTTGGTGTGGAGAAAATACTCTCATCTTTCTTCTCCTGCTCTCTGCTACTACTAAAGGCATATAAGACTGTTGGTCAAAATGCCCTTTTTTAAAAAACATTTTTTGTTAGTGCCTTTTATAGGTTTATTTAGTGAGAATTAAAACTTGGTAGTGTCCAAGTGAGTAGATGTTGGGGTTTTTCTGTGGTTTTGAATCCAGGACTTGGACCAGAGAACAAATGAGAGTTTGCAGTGTGCACAGTGGTACTTGTCTGTGGAATTCTGGTCGTTCTGTCAGTGGTCGTCAGACTGTGTTTTAACTTAAGCTGGCTGTTGTTGGCAGTCTTATTACGCAGAACATTACGGAATGAAGCGGTTGCTTTGTTAGTGTTCATTTCTGAGACACATGCAAATTTTGTCTGGATTTTTTTTGCAATGATATTTAACTTCAGTAAGATTAATTACCTGGGACATTACTTTGATGTGCATTCAAAGCTTTCATTTGTTTTTAACAGAAACAGCTGAATTGAGACTGCATTCTAAGTAAAACAAGTTGGTCAATATTTCTTTCCTGGATCAAAGCTTTTGCCACTGCCTGTGAATACTGTTGTCCATCATAATGGCTTTGAACTTTTGACAGTGTATATTTGAAGATAGATTGGTTTGTTAATGTTATTGCATTTATTGAATTTGGGGATTTGTATAAGTTCTTAATATAATTGACTTTTGTTTACTAGACAGTACAAAACAGACATGGCAATAAGAACTAGATTCTAATTTGTTGCAAACTGTACTAATAATATAATTCTGCTCAAATGTTCTCAATCCATTGGGGAATATTGTAATGGGGGTGGGGGGAATGCTACAAAAAACTAGCTTGTATGAACTACGTATGGCTAGTTTTGCATTTTAAGAAGTTACATTAAGAAATTTTTGTGGAGAGTAATTTGAGATAATACAATGCATACATCAGAGCTTTAATTAAATACGCCTCCTAGTTTATAGCAGAAAGCACCACGGGTACTGAAATGTAAGCCAACTTTGAAGCAGTGGGGTGTACCCTTGTGTCAAATGAATGCTTATGTTCAGATTAAGTTGTGTATGGGGAGTCATAGTTTCAGTTAGCAGTGTTATGTTTGTAATCGTCATTTAAAATTTCACATTCAAATTAGGACTTTGTTGCACTTGTAAAGACTAAGCTATATGCATGAAATTAGCTTTTGTAGAGGTTTATTCCTACGTGGAATGCCTAGATTTGACCTAAACATTTTTGCCATTCAAATGGTTTTTTTCAGGCTTCATGTTGGAAGTGTCTGACCATACCAGCTGCTCTAGCAGCTGCCATTGTGCTTCTCTCTGTTACTCGGTTAGTTCCATGGCGACTTCTGGTCTGCATTCTTTGAGCTAGGTAGAGAATTTGGAGCCATTTCAAGTGGGTATCTATAATTAGGAGTTATGATCAGAGTTTGACTTTTTTAACCTCCAAATTTTAAAAGGAGGTAGTTGTTGTAAAACAGCTGCATAGCACTTTTTCCTTCCTGGATATTTGGGCCTATTTATATGGGATATTTATTTTTGAGTGAGGCAGAAGTTTTACTGGGAGTCATGCTTATGAAAGGAGGTTTTAATACAAAGGTTTAGGTGCATTTTTCCTGAAGAGGGGAGTAAATGACATGGGTTCATGGAAAAGTAGGCAAGTTAGAAAGGGATGGATTTGACTGAGGAATTTCATGAACAGCTACCCATGCAAATGCTTCACTGTTGCAACAAATAAAACAAGAGTATAAATCCTTCATTAAGTTCAATTTGAATTCAGGTTATGCAGACTACCTGGAGTTTTGGCCGCTCTCTCTGGCAAGTGATACTCTACCACAGTCATGTTTAAAAACTGCCTGCTTCCTAAAGAACAGAGGACTTGTAGTGTCATGGCAAAGCTGAGTAGTCTTATCATCCTGTGCTGACTAGAATTTTAAGTTGGCCATGTTTTTCTTCCCGTATTCACGTTACTTGTGCACACTTTCCACAATTTAGAAGAAAAGGAGTTTATTCTGTGTACCTTTGAACTTGTATTCATACTTTTAAGGATCTAAAATGCTATGTAAAAAAAAGTCTTTATGATGTAGCAGCACAAACTTATTATATTGTCATGCTTCTCTTTATGTCCAAAACAAATTTTTTACAGGATGAATATAATGCTGATTGGTTCTCATGCGTGTACCATCCAGTTGTTAGGGCCTGTTTTCAATTTCATGTCTTTATATTACACTGTTGAAAGTCCATTCTAAATGAATGATGAAAATAACTAGTGACTTCAGAGAATGTTCATTGGTAAAATAATTTCTCAAGTATTTACTCTGTTTTGCTGGGAGGGTCTTTTGGTTCTATTTTAAAATGTTGCATGCAGTTTTGGTTTGGCGTTTACATTATTTAGAAGCATGTTGTATTTCTTTGTTGCTTTTAGTTCCAAACTAAATCTGCAACATACTGGTTTGAACATTTGGATGATTTCTGCAAGCATATGTTCCATTATCTTTGTATTTTAGTCCTACAAATGCACTGGGACACTTCACTACTTGTAAACTGTGAGGTTTCTGGGCTGAGTGGGAATACTGTATAATTCTGTGCATCTGGCGGTATTGTTATATACTTCCTCTTTACATGCATGTAGTTCTAAAGATAAGGTACTGGGCCTCAGTTAAAAGGGAATTTCTGCTTTTCTGGTTATCATCTCTCTTTCTTTCATAGTATAGTCTCTCTGAGAGGTAAATGCTTGTGCCTGTGGAACCAAACCTGCAGCTTCTCTGATCATTTTGCTATTATTGTCAGTGGAACAAGTAAGTCTACTCATGGAAAAGCTTGGGTGCTCTTTGCTGAAATTTAGGTCTTGAGGACTCAGTTTCCATTTTAAGCTCAAATGTTGAAGTTTTCTTGTTTTTCAAAATTTTCTCTTTATTGTGCTTTTTTTTGGTTTTGCTAAGATAATAGTTTGGCAAGATTTGAAGGAAGAGGAAGATGTGAATGAAAATGAAAAATAAATCAAAGAATAACAGTAGATATTTAAGCATCCTGAATAATATGTTGTTTTAAAATATCATAGTGGTTTTAGTGTACTGGTTACTAATTACAGCCTTTGTGATCAGAAGTAATAACTGAAGGTATAAATTGAGAGACGGGGAAGAAAAGACCTGCCAGGTTTCTGCTGCTAAAATGCCTAGTAAGGAAATGTTTTGTTTTGGTCATGGCTAACCACACAACTACATTTGGCGAGTAGACAGAGGAAGGAGGAGACAGAGCTTTTTCTTATTAGGTAATTCTTGAAATTAACTTATTACCTGAATAGTGGGAAATAACTGTAAAACACATGACCATTTTCTAGCTAGCAACAACATCTACTTCATATTTTATCAGCTTGAATCTATTGTATGCTACTTTAGTCCAAAGATAGAGCCATGCACCATGTTACTTAGCTTCGACATCTAGGCAAACTAGTTAGAAAAGCAGCTTTTGGCAGCCACTGCTTACACATTGGTATTAGTCTTTGATTCAGACAGAGCAGTGAGCTTTGATTCTGTAGCTGTTAGAGCACAATGTGCATCATGGGTAAATACAGTGTTAGCTGCACTGCGGGGATGACCCTTATCTTACTGCCCTGCTGATGAAGCCAACAGATCCTACTTGCACGCACATATGTCAGTGCAGCTGATGTATTTTAATTTAAAAGTGTTTGCAGAGTATGTGGCTTAGCTCTTGCAGGAAGTCTAGAGCCATACACACACAAAATAAAACAAAATGCCCGAATCCGTCTATGTTTGGTATTTAATACTGCTTTATAGTAATTGGAAAAAGTAAAATTAATCTGATTTCACCAATAGTTTTACATATCCATTGAAATATGTTAAAAATACTGTGCTCAGTCTGTTTCCATTTTTCCTCTAAGCTTTTCATCTTCCCTATTGTTTCTTGATATAGTGGTGTTTGGGGGGTTTCTTAACAGTATTACCAGTTGAGGTTTATGCAGGAAGAAACTTCCAGTGTCAATTTCTGATGAAATACTGATTCAGTCAGTGCTGGCCACTCTTTCAAAAAAGTAATTTAGGTGTACAAAGAAACAAAGTTTTTCCATGGCTCTGTTTTAAAGTTTTGTTCATGCAAAGTCATATTAATAGTACTAATTATTTTTAAATATTTAATTTCCATTTTCACTCTTTAGCTGCTCCATTTTCTGCTTCTTTGTAAAATACTGGCAAGCAACCTTTTTCTGGCTTGGCAGATAAGGGATGTCTATTTTCTGCTGAAACAGGAGTGTGATAAAACAATTGGAGTTCTAAAAATGAAAGGTTAATTTCAACTGTTTTGCATTCTCCTAATACTACACAATTGGAATGCTCAACATATTGCCAGGTTCCCTAGTAATATGCCGTTGCACGTTGCAGGGGGATGAACCAAATTTACCCACTAGATTATTTTTTTTTAAACACTGAAATTATCAGTAATTCTACTGGACATGTATAGTAGGTGGCAGATGCCTCAAATTGGAGACCTTCATTAAGAAGTTATTTCTAATTCTAGTTGGGGTTGGGTGAAGTGTTATATTGTCCATTTTTGCAGTGTACTTAATGTACTTAATTTCTTGCCCATCTGAGAAAGACGGTGTGTGCAGGGTGGCTACTGGAAGTGAAGTAGTGCTAGAGAAGTGTCTAACTGCTCCCCTAGTCATAGGGGGATTTGTTCTAATTCTTGTGGCAAGCCTGGAGCAGAATCCTTGACATTTTTGTGTGCTGGCATTTTTAATAAGTGGATAGATAAAACCCGCCCTTGTAACCCTGTAGTGACTGGCTCATGTTTTGAGTCTGTTTTGAAGCAAAGGTACCCTTTATAGCATACAGTCTTTCAAAATAGACATGGGCAGGATGATTCTCAAGTCTACATTCCTGTTCCATGATGCTCTGTGTGCACTTCCTCCATAGCGGAGCAATACATCTTGTCATCCTTAAAGCATCACACAAGTCATATTTGTTGAAATATTTTTCTTTTCCAAACATATGTGAAGTAGTAACTAGTAGAAAGCAAGCTGCTTTTGGTTGTCAGTGGAGTTTCATTTTTATGAAATAACTCCTATGAAGCTTCAGCTGCTCCTAACGGACAAGAAGAGCTGAATGGGAGAAGGGTTTCACATATGCAATACTGACTTGTTTGCTTTAAAGGGCTGTCATACTGTTGTGCAGGAGGTTGCCTGTTGTAAAAGATAATTACTTCCCTGCTTCAAAGGTCAGGTGTGATGGCAGGGAATGGGCCCATGAGCAAAATGAGATCAAGCATTACAGCCAGTCAAGGATCATATTTATGTCTGGAAAAAGTATGAAAGACAAACTAGAAGAAACCCCTAAATTTAATCAGAGCCTCAGGTAGACCCCCTTCCAAATTTTTCTGATTAGGGCAGTACCCTTTTTGTTGATGAAAAGGTTAAGTGATCCACTAAAGGTATCATTAAATTGTCAACATGAGATAATAATCAATGTGGAAGTGTTATTAAATAGCTCACAATTTAAGGGCGAGGAAGGCAAAAAAAGTCACAGAACCTAAGGGGGAAATAGTGATAATTCCTGACTTGCTGTTAAAAACAAATTTACCATACTTGTATGAAAAGTACTTACAAATAAGCTCGTAATTAGGAACCTGTGATGTACAAAATGGTGTGGCCTCACAGTTAGCAGAACAGAGGAACATACTTCAGTATTTAAAGAGAGAATGTGAAGCAGTTCTGTATCCTTCTAATTTCTTTAATGGATACTTTAGAGAGAAGGATTTGTTTGTTTTTAACGAGTGGTTACACAGTTTCAATGTCACTAGCAAAACTCTGGATAATTTACCATTTTTAACTTGAAAGCCAGCTGTATCAGGGAGGGAAAGGGATTAGTTTCCTGTCAACTTCCTTTTTGGAAAAAGTAATGTGTGCACACTGAAAATATTTCCAGCTTGGGTAAAGTATGTTTGAAAATACCTTTCGGGTAGAGTCATATTTTGATGGGCAAAGAAAGAGGACTTGCTTTCAGTTTTGTATGTTTATAGAAACATTTTCAGAAATCTAAGCGGGGGCGGGAGGGTGGGGGGTGTTCTCCTTCACTTTAAAAAGTACACGCTGTTCAAGCTAGGAGAGTTTTGCCAGTGTTAACCTTGATCTCTTCTGGCGCTGCGGTCCGGTGGAGAACGTTCTTTCAGAAATCGGTCTGTACTTTGAACTGTTGAAGGGACTACTGTGGTATGTGTATGCAGCAAGGGTCACAGCGTTTCATTTCTGAGAGGCAACAGGAGGGCTTTGTTTTTTATGTTCGTATACATGTGAGTGAAAGCAAAATAAGAAATACAGGGCGTGGTGGAAACGGGGAATTTTACTCCTTTAGAGTTTGGATGTACCTGTTCCTAAAACAAAAGGTAGGGAAAGTGCTGCAAATACTTATATTCGTGCATGTGTGGAGTGTTTACTAAGCTTTCTGAGTGATTAAAAAAAAATTAAAATTCCATTTTTCTATCAGTGCTCTGTGTACACAGGATGAGGCAGATAGTAAGGATTTATGTGAAACATGAAAAAGATGGAAGAGTGAAAGTACATACCCTATAGCAATGTGAGAATGCCCTACTGTAAATATAAAACAAATACAAATTACTATTAGTCATCACTACTTCAGGATAAACCTTGACTAGGACTCAAAATGTTTCCTACTGTGTACAACTCTTTTAATATAAAGGGTTTTTTTCTTTCCATAATAGAAAGCATGCCAAAAGTATCCCATGGGAGCAATCTTTCACTAACAGAGAAATAAATGAGATTTCTCCTGTAGGTACTTTTTCCCAACTTCAGTTTCTAGAAACATAGTAGCTCACAAGATCCATAAAATCCCAAGTCTCTGTTGAGAAACATGAAAGTAATCCTTTTATGTCAAACTGTAATATAACAGTAAGAAAGTATTGCTTTTATTTCTCAAAGCGAGGAAAGACACAGATAAGAATCTATCGTTTTGAAGTAGAACAACTTGGAAATGAGCAGTCTTACAAGAAATTAAAAGTTTTCATTTATTTTACACAGTGGTTGCTGAGTGGCTTACTCAGGATGTTACTGGTAGTTTATAAAGTTAAATAATGCTTGAAACCTCCATTCTCCTGCTTGACTCATGCTCTAAAGATGACCTCTGCAACAGAATAGAGACTTCCTTAGATTACAGTGAAAACTATGGTGTTTGACATGAAAGCCACATTACCCTCATATGAATTTGAACAAAATGTGTTGGATGTCTACCTAAAATGATACTGAGCAAAACTGTGTTATCTGTTGCTGAGAATTTTGGCATACAATACTTACCTGAGTATTTTTCTGTCTTTTTGTTCTGTCTAGTGTTGAGGGTGAAGCTCCAAGCAGTGAAACTGGCACATCTTTGGATAGCCCATCTACTTACCATCAAGGACCTATAACACACAGTTCAGCTATAAGTCCAGACCATTACGATCATTCTGCTTACGGGCTGTATTCTGTCTCCCCTGGACAACAAAGATCTCGGAGGCCAAAACTTCAGCATTCAACGTCCATACTGCGAAAACAAGCAGAGGAAGAAGCTATTAAAAGGTCAAGATCACTTTCTGAGAGCTATGAACTCTCTTCAGACCTACAAGATAAGCAGGTATTTGAGCTTTGTTACCTAATTTATGGCAATGGGAACATGTCTGTAAGCTGGGAAAAATCTTTTCTAGCATCACTTCAGTTGTGATACTGAAAATACTTTTTTTCCTGTGACCAACTTAGTTCAAAATAGTCATACATCAGCATTTCTGAGGTTTTTGACTTTTTTCTGTGTTGTGTCATCCCTGTGCCCCATACACCTTCCTCCCTTCCTGAAAAAGGGCGTAAAAGGTATGTTAGTACTGTTAAAAGTAAAAACAGTTCTAGGAATTGTGATTTCATGCTTGGGACAAGTGCTAGAATGTAATAGCGCAAAATATTTTTCTAAGAAAATGAGTAATTTTGAAACCTGGATATCTTTGTTGTTGCTGAAAGAAAGGAAGAACGTACCGCAACTGATAATTTCTCATATCTGTGGGGTGAATTCAAGGTCTTAATTGGCTTTACTCAGCTACGCAAAACTTCCATATGCTTTACAAAGAACTGGATGGAAGCTATGTAGGAGTTCAAAGCCTTTGTCCCTAAAAAGGCACTACTGTAAGACAGTCAGCCTCAGCCATTCCTTTTAACCTTTATTCTGAATGTAGTCCTATTTCAAAGATGTTTATTTTTATATAAGTTAATATTTATCATTTGAAAATGATGCTGTAATAGCTTAAGGTAAGAAAATATGCAGGATGCACTGGATTTCACTGACAGATGAACAGTAGCCAATACATCAATGGGTTTTGGTTGGTGATTTTTTTTTTTTTGTTAGAGATCTTTCTTCCCACAGAATATTTTGTTCACTGTGAATCATTGCGGTATATTGCATAGTCACTCCAACTTGTATGTTAACATGGCAAAAGTGGAAGCAGGCAAAATTCTGCAGACAGGAAGCAAACTGCTCCTGATTTTGGACCACACATTGATAGTCAGTGAAATTTATAGGGGCTAAGTCTCACAGTCCCATCTGTTTGTTTTTCTGAAATTTCAGGTGGGAGAATCATATAATGTTGTTCCAGAGAAACCTGGAAGAACAGAGCTTGAGCTCTGATTTAAAGTTGAAGCCAATATTTGGGATAGCAAGTATGAGTTTAGTACAGCCTTTATGCCTACCAACTTCTGTATTGAAGAGGGACTTATCAAGTTCCTGATTCTTGATCTAGATTATGCCAGCTCTGCTATTAAATTGGACCTCCTTGTGAAATCTAAAATGTTACTTCCTTTTCCACCTTTGGCAGTCATTTTTGCTAGATGTCTCATAAGGGATTGATATAAAGTGCAAGGCTTACTTAAAGAGGTCTCCTGCGCTGCAGATATTCCACAGAGCCTGATTCCATCTGTCCTTTTATGCCGGTTTGATAGAGAATGAGGACTGCAGATGTTATTTTGTATTTGTTCAGGGAGTCCTATGCAATAAAAAGTGATAATGACACATAAAGGAAGCTTGATGTTGAAGAGTTGCTTACTGCTCCTGAAAAGCTCTCACTGAAATCTCAGAAGATACTTAAAAACTATTTAGGAAAATGTCCAAGGCTTTAAATAAAGGCTATGTGCATTAAATATGCATTAAAAAGGTGCATTAAATATGCATTACAATTTATTAGAAATATTAGTCACAAGTCTAGTAAATCATCTAGGCAAATTCCAAAATACTCTAAATTAAAATTCCCACCCAAACCCCATAATTTATGATAATCAATGATGATGATATTTTCTCTGTAAACCTGAAGGACAACAGCGTGTTTGCAAGAATAAAGTCCATGTAATTTATTTTATAGAATATTAGGTTTTCTTTTATTCTTTCACACCAGCTATGCTAGTTTTCTTCAGGTTTGACATTTAATTTTGAGAGGAGAACTAAACTGAGAATTCATCATTTGTTTTGAGATTAGTCCAGCAAAATAATCTCTTACAATTTATTTAAACACACGTGACATAATGTACACTAGGGATAGAAATAGTAGCAAACGTGTGGCAGCAGTGGCAGGGTTGTGATAGAAGGTCTTAATTTTTTTAATCTTCAGAATGCCTTAGAAGTAACCTCATAGCCATAGGTAATATAACCCCCATTTGGGGGTGAAAGGCTAAACAATTGTTTTAAAGACAAACTGTAGAAAACTGTGCAGAGATTTACGGATTCCCAGCTCAGAAATCAGTCACAGCTTTTTGAGCTTAGTTAAAAGAAGTTTCAAGATACAGTCGAAAGAACAATTCCTTATGAGTAACCCTGATCTGAGCCCATCTGAGAAGTTAGCCTCCTCAATTTATGCCAATAACTGTGCATAGTATTTTTTGCATCGAGAATTAAAAAAATAAGATAAAATAATCAGTGATTCACATTTTGAAACAGTGAGCCAAAAAGGAGATCATCTTTAATGTGGAAGGGGAATGGGAGATGCTGAACCTGCCAATAGCACTGAAATAAGTACATCAATTACTCCCAAATGGTAGACATAATGGACTAGAAAATATTTTTTAGTAGCATTTGGTTTCTTCCATAGAAGGGGGATGAAGCCCCTCTGCACATCAATATCTGAACTTAACATTTACTTGGGGAGATCTCCAAAATGTGAGGGGGAGAGGTTGTGTGTGCATGTGCATATAAGATAAGTAATTAAAACATGGTGTCTAATGAAAAAGGGTACCTGGATTTTCAAGTGAGAAGTGACTTTTGAATCATTGGAGTATTATGAAAATTGCATGGACTTATACAAAAATGCTGCCAGAAAAATGGTGGGTTTGATTGTAGTACTAAACATATTGATTTGTCATGGATGTTTTGCATTTATGAATAACGTGGATCCAGCAAAGACCAATCAGAACAGAAATTAAATATTGGGGAAACAATTGAAATAAAACTAGTTATTGATCTTGTTCAGTATTTTTTACATAAGCATTTTCATGTTTTGGAAGGAAAGGCTTGAAAATACCTAATGAGTATTCCAAAAGTATTGACGTGTCTTTTTCACTAGGTTAAATTGATGGCATTTACAATGTCTTTATTTTGCATATTCGTTCTGTTAATTGGAAACACTGGCAATGTTGTATGTAATTACAAGAATGAAAATAGATTTGAATTTGTATTTAAAAAGTCTGAAATATGCTCTTGGTTTGAGGAAGACTGTGTGTGTGGAGATTCTGTCAGAGAAACCTCTCTGGAAACGTATGGTCTGGGAGGCTCAGTTTTGCTTTGATATCAGGTCTGGGTGAAACAATGCCACCTGGTTTTTATTCATGCAGAAAGCGATGCATGCCTGGAAAGGTGATGGACACTTTTATAATTTACTCTTAAAATATGGCAATGTGCATCATACTTGGATTTCACTTCTCTGCAGTTGTCCCTACAGAGAAAGAATGACTGCATTATGCTGCATTATAGTGCTATCTTGTCTGCTTTGACATAGGCACACCAATGCTAATGTGCAAAACCCCAAAATTTAAACACACACACACATAAATTGCCAAAACATTAATTTTATATCACAGTATTTACATAGTCAAATTTTTGTCTGTATTTTAATGATGGGATTTGCAAATGACTGTTCGGTTCACTATTTGTGCAGTTGTTAGTCTGGGGCTTTGAGTTTTTACCTTCAAAAACAGTATATACATTGAAAAATGTCTAAAAATTAAAGTTGTTAAAAGAATTTTTTTTTTTTTTTGTACTTTAACCTTGTTCTAACAAGGTTGCATCAAGTTACAAAATAATTGTGTTCACCCTTTCACAGGTGGAAATGCTAGAACGGAAATATGGAGGCCGTCTCATAACTAGACATGCTGCTCGTACTATACAAACAGCTTTTCGCCAATATCAGATGAACAAAAATTTTGAGCGTCTTAGAAGTTCTATGTCTGAAAATCGTATGTCAAGACGCATTGTACTGTCCAATATGAGAATGCAGTTTTCCTTTGAAGGACCTGAGAAAGTCCACAGCTCTTACTTTGAAGGAAAACAAGTTTCTGTTACAAATGATGGGTCAAAGCTGGGATCCCTGGTACAGTCTGAATGTAGTGACCTTGGAGAGTCAGCTACAATGAAGTCACCAGCAGCATCTACTGATTTTGCTGATGCTATAACAGAACTGGAGGATGCTTTTTCCAGGCAAGTGAAATCCCTTGCAGAATCCATTGATGATGCACTGAATTGCCGTAGCCTACATTCTGATGAAGTCCAGACTCCGGATCAAGTCAGAAGTCGCGAAATGGAAAGGGATAGTTGTGCTCAAACTAAACCAGCAATTCACAATGTGGATCACAGGAAGCTTGATGAGATGACCGCATCATACAGTGATGTTACATTATATATTGATGAGGAAGAGTTATCTCCGCCCCTCCCACTTTCCCAGTCAGTAGACAGACCGTCCAGCACAGAATCTGATTTGAGGCTCCGGTCCGTGAACTCTTCTCAAGAGTACTGGTCCATGACCCACAAAGATGATAATAAGATAGACACTGATACAAGCTGCAGGAGTACCCCGTCACTGGAATGTCAGGAACAGAGGATGAGAATGGATCATCTACCATTGCTAACTATAGAGCCACCCAGTGACAGCTCAGTGGACTTGAGTGACCGCTCGGAGAGAGGCTCATTAAAGAGACAAAATGCGTATGACCGAGGGATCACTAGTCAACAAGGAAGCCCAAAACACATTCCTCACAGCATTCCTGCCAAGATTATATCCCGAGAGGAACAGGAGGCAAGACATAGGGCTAGGCCTATAGATAGTCATTTAGCTATCAATGGTACAGCAAACAGGCAAAGCAAATCAGAGTCCGATTATTCTGATGGAGACAATGACAGTATCAACAGCACTTCCAACTCTAATGATACAATAAATTGCAGCTCAGAATCTTCCTCTAGAGACAGCCTAAGGGAGCAAACCTTGAGCAAACAAACATACCACAAAGAAACTCGCAACAGCTGGGATTCCCCTGCCTTCAGTAATGATGTTATCAGGAAACGCCATTATAGGATTGGACTGAATCTTTTTAACAAGTAAGTACAGCATTTCTTCCTTTTCTCTCTGTGTTTGGTAGAAACATAGCCACTGAACCAGGAATATTTTTCTTGTATCAGATAAGTAAGACTGGTGTCTGATACTAACTTTTCAGTGGAAAAATAAGCTGCTTGTGGTGACTGTTCATGTTAGAGTACTTAAAAGCTGATGTCTTCATTGTTAAACAGCTTCAGGGAAAAAAATATAATTGTGTATATATATACATATGGTAGTAAACTACTGAAGAAGATGGATCGGATTCCTTTCTTGTTGAAAAATATGGTGATTTAATCCTGATCCATTTTTGGTGGTATAACAAATTCAGATTTCTTCCTGCCCTAATCATGTAGATATCGTAAAACTTGTCATATGGGAATTAGAAATAACAAGCAGTGTAAGACGAGTTTCCTGTTTAACACAGGCAGGGCCTGGAATTTGTTCAGTCAATTTCATCAAAACTTTGATACTAAAAAACAATGAGCTGAATATTTTTATGCTAAATAAATATTTATTCTTTAAAATAAAATTACCACAAAATTTTTATTTCTGCCTATGACTGTTAATTTTCCCATGTATGGAGTTGTTTAAAATTTCTATAAAACAACTTTCTCATGTTTCTTTGTTTTATTGAAATACTTTCTTCTTTGGACACTCCCATATGGCTGTAGAAAACCATGAGTATTACAATGGAGGATAACAAATAATATACTACTCTAATCTCTGTATTCACGTTATTGGAGTTACACAGTTCTTATTAGAACTATCATAATCTGAAGATAAGAACAGCTAGGTGGTTGGCATCAGAATTCCTAGTTTTTCTTCACTGCTTTGTTAATGCCTAGTGTGCCAATTTCCCTGCCCTAGAATGGGTATAATTTACTTAAACCTTTTCTGGTACTGGTGCTTATAAAGCTCCTCAGAATACTTAGATGAAAGATGCTAAGTGCCAGAACTTTTTCCTATTTTTCTTTTGAATTCTATTGGCAGCTCACAGTGTTTGTATAAGTTTTTGAAATTTTCTACAGAGTACTTCAGGATTTCTATGTGAAAATTTTGTAGCTTCTGAAGAGCTACTAGATACTTCAGCATGCTGCTGTAGACCTTGCTTCACAGTCTCCTACAGCTTGAATGAGTTCAGCCCTCTTTTTCAGCTAGCAGTGCTGTGATTTGTTTTGTTTAGATTAATAGGTCAGTGGTTCATCAAATAATGTGTTGTAATATTGCAGATAATTAAAGCTTTTTGATGCCATCATGTGAGGCTGTGTATTACAATACTAAGTATGGATCAGCCAGGTTTGGCTGTAAAAACTTCCAGGTTTGGATTTTTTTATCCTTGTAAAATGTTAATAGACATTTACGGAAGCTTTTAACCAATTGAAAGTATGCAAGTCACAGGATCTATGCAGCTTTTATTGCTCATGAAGTAGGCTGGGTAGGAAGATATATCAATTTGGTGTTTTTTTGGAAGATTTGAAAACATTCATATTGTTGGGGGTGGGGGTGGGGAGGAAGGTGCTGGTACTGTTTGGCTGACATTTAAAAGACTTGGTGTTTGCTCATTTTTTTGCACAGTAATTAAGCCTTAAGCAGTCAATGATCAGTGAACTTCAGGCTTGATAATACAGTCTTGGTGTAAGAATAAAGGTGAATGGAGAAAGTGCTCAAGCAGCACACAGCAATGAATGAGCACATTGGAAATTGTCAGATGCTTCTAGTGACATGCCATATCAGTAGGAGGCTGAAAGTGAAAAATAAATATCAGGAATAGAGAAGAATAGAGACTGCTATTTGAAACACATCTAAGTGATCTCGCTGCATGGATTTGAATAGAGATAAACCTTTTTTATGTATTGGCTGGTTGTAAGATGACTTGCCGTTTCTTCAGTGAGTTCTAAAATATAGCACTGCGCAGTACTCCAGGCAGCACCTCTGTGCGTGATCTTTTGCTGTGTGTGATTGTTTTATTCCCCCACGTGTTTTATCTCCAGTATTGATACAGAACTGAAGATTCTCATTACCTTCTGCTGAGTCACTCTGATTCTATTGATAGCTCAGACAGTCCCCGAGTATCCCATGTATCTTGGTTTTGATCATGTCTCTTCAAGTCTGCAGATTGTGATATTTTCACTAATAGCCTTATTTCCCCTTTGTGCAATGTCAGGTATTGAACCATCATAGAATGTGATGGTGCATGAATCTGTAAACTCTTTTGAAAAGGGAGCTGGGAAATTTCCAAGGCTTTATTCTTTAAAAACTTCAGAAGGACACTCTTAAGAGTGTATCAGGTGGGACTACAAATTGCATTTTGTGAGGTAAGTGAAGGGGTAGAGATTGTGTTCAGGCACTCACTGGGATTACAAGTGATGATTTCATCAAGATGAAGAATCCTTTTTCCTTTTAGATATGTGCTGTACAGGTGCATTACTTTCAGTTAACTTCTGAGCATTGTGCTCATTGTTCTCAGCACATGAAGTATGTCATAGCATCTTGTGTGTCCAAATGTTTTTTGAAAAGAAAGCCACATCCTAGGTGTCAGTTTCCTTGGTGAAGGCTGCTATTTCAGATGCAGAACAGCAAAGGAGGATTGCCCAACCTGGCTAGACGTGGGCCAGGAAGGGGGTCTGCAGGTCAGATGGACTTTCTACAAATCAGTCCTGTCCTCGCAGTTTCTCTCTCATGACATGGCAAAAATGCAACTGCCCAGCATCTCATATGAGCAAGGGTCTCCCTATGCATTCAGTTCCATGTTGCAAACTGCTTGTGCTTTCCTGTTGTGTGACCAGATGTACACCCATGATGTGACGGGATACATTTTTTTAGTCTACTCTCCAGT
This sequence comes from Haliaeetus leucocephalus, assembly GCF_000737465.1. Classification (NCBI taxonomy): domain Eukaryota; kingdom Metazoa; phylum Chordata; class Aves; order Accipitriformes; family Accipitridae; genus Haliaeetus; species Haliaeetus leucocephalus. The sequence goes on from NW_010973420.1 coordinate 1,969,808, forward strand.
GTTCAAGTAAATGCAGCAGAATCATTTGGATGTCTTTTGGCCACGTGATCTTCCATGATACATTTATAGTCATAAAATGAGGGAGTAGTCCAAGTCTTGGCAGTGAGCTCCTGAGAGGATGCGTGCACCACCCATGCGGAAGAACTGTGTGCAGAACTGAAAGAAGTGCCTTTGAAGTTACCTATTACAAGAAGTCAAGTTTTTTTCCTAATGTCTGCATCTACCAGAGGAAATTTTAGGGATGTCTTTTACAAGAAGCTCATGTTAATTTCATTGCATCTTTGAAATCTTCCTTGCAAATTAAGATCCCAAACCTTAATTAACAAATAATCATGTAATTTCTTTCTGGTACATGAAGCTTGGCTGAAATGCAAAGAGTTTAGAACCTTAAAGAAGTGCATGTATTGTAGTAGAGTAAATGCTTCTGCTTTGTTCACTAGGAGTGTTGAAAGAATGAAGTTTCTAAAAGCATGGAAAGTCGCTATTCTCACAGTTGAAATTTCAACAGATGCTTTATAATTTTTCTTGCTTTCCTATTACAATAATAATTTTCAGAAGCCAAAGTGCAGTTTTCTTACCAGAGGCCCTTGATTAGAATAGCCGGTTATGGGTGGAGTAAAAGTTGAGCACAACTGGTGGTCTAGTTCACTTAATCACTATTATATGCAAAACATTAGTAGCACAAAGGTCATTGGAGAATGGAGAACACAGGACTGTGGAGAAAAAACTATAGGTAATTGAATACCATTTTTCTAGGAATTTTATCACTTGTTCATAGAATTTGTTTCAAACTGCAACTTGGCACTCAAGTTGGAACCTTAGTGTTGGTTAAAGTATACTTTTTTAAGGATGTTTTGTGGTATCCACTGTACTAGAACATAAACTATGGCCCAAATGGAGTGATTTCTGCCAAAGAAATTGCAACTAAGTAACAGCTTCTGTACATTCTCCTATTTTTGAATGGCAGTAGTGATTTCACCCTGTCAATAGGCTGTCAGATTGTGTGTTACCATTCATTGCCTTCCTAAAGGAAGGATTGCAGGTGCATGCCCAGAGTGCAAGGGCTCCCAGGGAAGCTTGGTGAGGCCAGCTGTGTTGAATTAGGCGTTTTCTTCAGTGTAGTTTGAAAGGGATGTAGTCTGGGAGAAATTATACCAGAAACCATTCCTCCCTTATAGGCAGAAGGAAAACACTACCTAGAAAGGTTTATTTTGCAGGCTACAAACCCTGCCAATGCAAATCCAGCCTTTGAGACTGGTTTGCTTATAAGCAAGGCTTCAAGAGGCCTTTTGACTGCTACTTAAAAAAAAAAAAAAAGAAGAAGAGAAAAAAAGTAAAAAGGGCTGTGATTTTTATTCTCCTGTTTGTTTTGACTGCAGGCTGGAAATACCAGGTTTACCAGTTATTGCAGCCCAATCTGGTAGGATTTTCAGGTTCCATTCTGCTGCCAGTGCACTGATGGTTCTAACAGATTAAATAGGACTGAATGGTTTAACCTCAGCAGTTTGAGGAAACATGTCCTGCCCTTGGGTCAACTTTGCAGTTGGTAGTAGCAGACTGTAATTCTGTGCGGAGTGGTGCATGTGTAGGAAGAAGTATATTGCCCTTCTCTTGTGCTACCATGATGGTGGCAGTAATTCTGGCTCCTTGCCAGGTATTTGTGGCTACCAGGTATGTTTGTTGATAACAGTTACTGTCTTCTCAAACTGCAGTGACACGCCCAATTGGGCCATGTCGAATAGAGTACAGTGTAGTGATTATTCACTATTCTTTTAGGCAGGAGGTACAAACGCTTTCTGTATTAATGAAGTGTATTCAATAGAATTTGGACAACTTTAGAGTGGTTTGAAAATTCGATGCAACTGTGCCGTATTATAAAATATGAGAGCAAATTTGCATTGCTCAGACTCATTTGTTAATCTAGCAGAGACTAAAATTGTATTTAGTATCTCCTTTGGGATATCAGATATTGGAAGACACTGTTAAATGTCCCCTCATCTGGCAGTGTTCCTATGGCATTGTGATTTCTTGCCACCGGAACCAGTCTTGCTGGTGCTGATGCCAATTTCTGACATTGCTCATGAAGAGAGGCTGTGAAGTACAGCTTGTGGGCCATTTCCACCATAGTGCTCTGCTTTTTATGCTGTGGCATAATTTTGTTGAGGGCTGTTCTTGTGTAGTGTTTTGTTGAAGGCTTTGCGGCCTAATCTTATGCATATATCTTGGAGGTAAATGAGCGTAACGCTACTTTACATTGCTAGAACAGAGGCTAGGCTAGGCTATAAATATTTTTACAATAAGTTTTCCCAGATGCCTTTCTCCCCCCAGCCCCCTTTTTTTCCCTCTTTTGCTTTCTGGAAAGGGTAGGGACAGATGGAAAACTGTTCCCCATGTGTCCTCAGTCTATTACAGTGTACTGTTTTGAAGAGTTTTCTGTATCTTCCTTTATAACGGGCTATTATCAAGGTTCCCACTATTCCAAAGGATTTATTGACAGAGCTAAAAAGGCATGAGTATCTGTTTGCATTATGCAATGATGTATCATCTTTTGACCTGTAAGCCCAGAAAGCCCCACTGGCTTCATTTATTGCATGATGGAGATGATTTTATTCAAAATTTAAAAATCACTATTGATATGAATTGGATACTACTTCCAGGAGCAGACTTTTAAACATGTCTAGGTTCCTTGCAATGTTAATTTAAGTATTTCTTTATCTTACTAAGCAGATATGAGAGGAATTTGCTGAGTCCGGGGAGGATTATACCAAATACAAAATTGCAAATTACAATTTCTAGAGAAATTCTTGTTGGAAATCTGAGGCACACAATAATAATATTTGTGAAAAGGCACACTTTTTCATTTTGCCTGAAAGCAGCTTTAACTATTGAACAGAGGTATACGGTTTCCATCATTTACATGTAGGTAGAGATTGAAGGTAATTTGGATTCCTAAGTACTGTTACATTCAGAAAGTACTGCAAATTTTTTCTCTATTTGAAATGCTTAAAAGTTGCCAATTGTTATTAATTTTTTTAAAGTTTTGCAACTAGCCATTAGTTTAAATATTGTAATAAGTGTACTAATCTGATGTTCCTCCATTTACACCAATCGCATGCCTAATGAATTTCCCTTAAGATGCCAAATGTACTTTCTGAATTGCTTTTAGTCAGGTCTCATGGCATCCATTCAGCATTCTAATATCTGCTCTGAAAACATGTATTTTTAGACTGTCGCCCTTAGAATTTTAAGTTAAAAGCTTATTGGAAACATTTCTAATGATTTTAGACTTTGTAAGTGCAGATCGAGTAGGAGGGAGAAGGTGTAAATTAAACTGAGTTGGTTCTCTTTACCTTTGAACTAATTCTTTTGTTTTGTCAGCTGATCTCTAATACCTTTGCAAATTGTGTATCTTCTGTGATTTTTTTTTTTTAATTTTTTTTTTTTTAATGATTCAATAGCAAGAGAAAAGGGGAGACAAGAGACCTGTTCAGGATTTCACAACAGAGCCATTTGCCATCCTCGTGTATATGCTGAGAGGGACTTTATTGTTGTTACAACATCTGGACTGCAGATTACTCAGCCACAGACAGTTCCAACAAAAATTAAAATCAAAGCACTCCATGTAGCTTGTCCTCTAACATGCCGAGGAGTTAGTAAGAAGAGAAGAATGTTCTTAGTATGACTCTCATTATTTCTAAAAACATTTAGCCCTAAGTGAGAACACCCAAAGAAAAAAAAGCTCTATGTGCTTTGCTTTGTTCTGTTCGTGTTTTATCTTTTCTCCCTGAGGACCCATTTTCCCTCCTTTTTTTCCAAAATGGGTGCATTGATTAGCATGCATTATGTCCTGCCCATAAAAAACAGGTGAAATGTATAACTGTGGATTCAACCAATAGTATATTTAAGCGCCGGTTTCAAATATGGGCACAAGGATTCCCTTTATTGCCATTAAAAGGGAGTATAAACTTTACCAAATGTTGAAGCAAATCTAGCTTTTGAAAGGCTGCACTGTGACCAGCAGTAACTGTGTGTGAGTATCCCTGGAACCATGAAAGAGCCATTACCTCATCCTCTGCCGCCAGCTCCGCCTGCCCTTAAACATTCTGGGCACAGTCTCCCTCCCGCTGCTACCCACTGCTACGTGCCAGGAATCAGTAACTGGTTTGCTCTAACAATGCCTGGGTGCATGCTCAGGATACAGTTGGTTATTAGAAAATGACCCTATGAATGGAGGAATTTGACTGGGTGAGCAGCTCCCAGATGAGCATCTGATATGACTTGGGATGCCAGAATTCTAATTACTTCCCACCACCACGACCACCCCCTAAATCTCAAGTGACCAAATTTTGAGGGTGAAAAATGTGACCAGCTGCCCTTACAGGCATACAGAGGACAGTTTGAATAGGGAGTTGGGAAGGCTGCATAGGAACCCTTGGAAGAAGAGTTAAGGAAAAGAGAAGGGGGGCACCGACTCTTTCCTCTTAACAATTCACATCAGTCTACTGAATTGGGGTTTGGTGGATCTGTAAATGAAAAATCTGGAGATCTTTAAACAGCATTTTTGCATTGCCAAACTAAAAGGTATCCCCTTTAAAGTAAATGATTGTCAGTGTTTCCCATTTGCAGTTGGCAGAGTTGCAGAAATTGAAGCTGAAGTGCTTCTGTTATGTGTAACTGGGGTGAGGGTGAGGAAAGAGAATTTAGGGCAGGGACACTAGAAAATGTTAAGACAGGGACTGTTCCTCAATTTCAAGGACACAGTCATCTTACTGTCTCATTCCTGACTACAGTTGCATAAACATGAAAGCAATACTCAGCCCTGGCAAATAGTTCTGAGAGCGCCAGCAGGTTTTTCATGTGTCTTGTCTCAAAGTGGAGTATATTTTGCTCTGCTGGCAGCTACAAACTCTTTTCCCTACTTGTTGAGAAGTGCAGAGATGCAATGGGGTTAGAGGATGTGAGAAAATCCTCATGGAGTGTTTTGGTCCATTTAGTTAACTAAAATCCTTCCTCGCAAAAGAAGGAAATAAGGGGGGGGGGGGAGGAGGGAAGCAGGCTGTCCACTGCCAAGAGAGGGAATAATGAGGAGCTACAAAATCTGCTATAGCATGATGACTCAGGATTGTTTTTACTAGCAAGGACATGTCCAGCTACTGCATTGCAACTACGTGGGGTGTGCCTTATGATTCTCTTCACTGTGCTAGCTGCTCTGTTCCTCAAGGCTGATGCTTCTCATACAGAAAAATCCTATTTCTGAAATAGCTTTAAACTCTCTTTTTCCTCCTTTATTCGAATAACCCAGACTTTCTGCTTGAACCCTTTAGCTGCCTCTTATACACTTTTTACGGTTTTGTAATCAGCTCTGATTCAGGCGATAGTTTTCAGACAAGCCTAAACATTCAGTAGTAGTAATGTTTAATGTGTAATTTCCTAGCACTTTACTGGGAAATGGTGACATAAAGAAGCTGATTGATAGGACAGAAAGTAATGGTGGAACTGTTTAGGTCAGTTACCCAATTTTATGAAAATAGATGTCTACAGAGTTTCCTCTCTTTATTTTGCTCCCCCACCAAATAGAACTGGGCACTGAGATCACTTCCTAGTGAATTCTTTTGTTAGTGACATGAGTGTAAATTAACTTTCACTAAATGGAGGTTACTCCAGGTAATTTGGTATAATTGCAAGTAAGCTGTGACCTTCACTTCTGTAGTGGTAGTTTTTTTGGTTTGGTCTTGAATGAACCTGAGGAGTTTAACATATTATAGTGTAGTGAGGAGAAGTCATCCTCACTGTGGGGGAAACTGCAGGGTTCCTGCCAAAATAATATGAATAACTATCTCCCCATTTTCATGAGATGCAGAGAAGCTGTGAGAAATGTGCTGTTTCCTGGCTTATTTTCCTGACCCAGGAACTCTTTCTTGTAATTACCAGAAGATGCAATTTGCACCTAGCTCTTCTTTTTCTTCATTAAGTGGTTGTGTAACATGACAATGACACAGTTCAGGCTTCCCAGTCAGTTTCTCTGATTTTCTTCCTTTCAGTCCCCTTCTTGTATTGCTACATAGTTGAGTGAACTCTGACAACTAGTTTTGGTAGTATTTTAAGGATGTTGGGGTTTTGCTTCTTTCCCAGAAAGTTTAAAATAGACATAGCCATTCTATTAGCTTCATTGCAGCAGGTTATTCAGCAAATGTGAAGGAAGAAGTACAACCACAGAAACAAAATTTAACTGTCTGCCAGACTAAGGAGAATGTTCAACTAGCTTGTTACTGCCAACTTGGCTATTTAAAAATATTTAACTTCTTAAATGATTCTAAGAAAAGTCTTGGATTCTTGCTATTTAAAAAGGCATCCCTGGATTTTAACGTTAAACTAATGTTTAGTTTTGTGACAACTGTAAATATTTTCAAAATGGGATCTCTAGTATCTAAGGCAAGGAAGATTTATTTTTTTTTTAACAGAGGGCTGGCATCATAATTGCATTAAATTCTCCACCCGCAACATGAAAAGATTTCTTTGGCAGCAGCACATTTGTGAACTGTTTCTGTTTGCAGTGTTGACAGCCTCTAAGAAATGTTTGTAGTTCTGGTTTGCTTGTTTTCTAGATTCTCTTAGTGTAGTGCGCATGTGTGTGCCTAAACATAGGCAAGAAACCAAAAAGCATAGATGTGCCTTCAGAAATACTGAAGTTCTTTCTAGATGTTTCACCAAGCTTCTCATTTTCATTCAGGCTAGCTTTATTCTCCTTGTCTCAGACAGCTGTAAAGACAGTGTATTTGTGGTTATTTACATTGTGTGAATAAATCCCTAGTCTACCTTAAAAGATACTTTTGGCATTGCTGGATATTGGAAATCTAGACTTGGGCAGGCTGCTTTCTGTGCTCATTTGTTTATTAATGCTTCCATTTTACAGCTCTGTTATTGTCTGAGCATCTAAAAGGAAATACAAAGATTTAATGTGGGTTTGGGTGCTTGTAAGCTTTACATGTTTAGCAAGTCAGAAATAGGGAAGGCTTTATACACCTTTGTACTGTGGGTTTGCTGAATGTTTCTGAAGTATTGCTTGCTATTCTCTTCTGTTGGCCAGCGTGGACATAGGCACTTTATCTACGCTGTGGCTTGGTTATGATTGTGCAGTTATGGGGGGGAGCTTGACTGGATTAAAAAAAAAACAACCAAAAACCACACGCAAAACAAAACAAAAAACCCCAAACCACAAAACAAACCACCACAAAAAAAAACCCAAAACAAAAACCAACCGAAAAAAAACCCAAAAACACAAACCACTAAAAAAACCCCACAAACACAAAACAACAAACCCCCCTTTTCTCCTCATTCAGTTTGTCAGAAAGTCCTAAACCAGCAATAGGAATGAGAGAAGAGACTGATGCCAGTGCTGGCACTGCCACTGAAGTGCTCACCTAACTACAGCACTTAGGTTTAATGTGTTTGTTTTGCAGTAAGACTGGCTGTACCAGTAAGTCTGGTAGATAACAGTAAATGCTAAATTTGTGCTGATCTCTTTCTTACCATTTAGAATCTGACTAAAAGCTTTTACTCTACCAAATTCACTTTTCAAATTCACTGCTGTGTTTTTGCAAAAATAGTATTTCCTACAATTTGAAAGATAACATTTTGAATATCCAGGTAATGGAAAGCCATATTTCCCAAGTACCACTGACCTTTGGAATCTGGTGTTACTTTATGTCCAACAACAGCATAAGGTGGTGTATTTCTAACCATGTTTCCTTTTGTGGCTTAAACAGCAATCTGTGTGTCTGTCCCTGCTCCTACACCACCTGCTAGATTGTGTGACCGCAGTTGTTGACATCTTTGCCATGAACTGACTTGGGAAGTCAGTCAGCAGATGCTGTTATCCTTCCCCTCTTCAAAGGAGGAGCTGTTTCTGACCGTGGCTTTCCTGCTTTCTCAAACTCTGGCAGGTCTTGAGCACCTCTGAAAACAGAATTCAAGCAGAGGAAATTCAAAGCAGGGACTGGAATTATGTGATTTTGACAGTCCATATTTAGTAATTTGTGGAGCTTTAGGCCTGTTTTTTATCATTGGCAGTTCAGATTTTCTACAACAGCTAGTTGGTGATTATCTTTGCAGGTTGATGATATTCTCACATAGTGTAAATGATTGTAATAACGAGTATCCTGAAGTTGTCTGTCAGTGGTTCCTCTGACCAGGTGAAAGTTAAGTGAGACAAATAATGACACGTTCAGAATTACATATGTCTGGATCACTGCTGTCCTTACTAATTTGCTCATGACAATAAAATATTAGGAATGCAGTGTTTTTGTAAAGATACTGTGCTGTTTATATACATGTAGGTTTTAGTCTAATGAAAAAAATACTGGGTTTTTTGTTTTGTTTTGTTTTTTCTTCTTTCTATATATTCCTGACTTGGATAAGGGACACTCCTCTCAGGAACATACCAATTTTGGTATTATTACCCTATTTATTGTTCTTCTTTTCTCTTCTACCCCATACTCCAAAGGAGAGCTCGTTCTTAGGAAAGCTTCGTACATCACTTACATAAGCAAAACTCATAAACATACTGACCTTTTCCAGATTCACCCTGCATAGCTGTTAAAGGAAAAAAAAACCAATTCCTCCTCAGCCTCACAAGCTATAAACCCCCAACAAACCACTGCTCTAATGAGATCTACACAAATGTCAGCAAGTTATATGAACTTCCACTGAATTTACACTTTCAGTACTATATGTAGGACTTGCTGAGTAAATAAGCCATCTCCTTCTAGTTAGTATTATGCCAAGGAAGGAAAGGCATAATACTGACTAGAGGAAACAGCAGTGATGTGCAGGGATTTACTATTGCCTTGGTTTTTGAGGGAGTGGCTTTGGGAGTGGGTTGGGGTTTGGGGTTTTTGCTTTTTGTTTTTTTAACTGTTATCTGTGGGTGATTTTGCTCTCTTCATTCCTGCAATTTGCTTCCTCTTAAAGATGTCATTTTCAAAAAATTGCTGCAGGATCCAAGCCATCTTCAGAAACACACAAGGACAACATTTTTACTGGATATGACCAGTACTCTCTAAGAAGCATGCTTATTAAAATATACTGGTTTGATCTGTTATTTTGAAGTTTGCATTACTTTTTCCATCGATGTTTTTCCCCTAAAAGTTGCTTTAAACCATCCTAAAGGTCTTGTAATTAATCAGTTTCTGGCAAATCCCTTAGCTCTTTATGCAACATCTGAGAATCTTAAGTAAATATGGTTTTGCACATCTTTTTGTGTTAGTTGATTGGTTTTTTCTTCCTTTCAGTAGATTCCTTTTGATTTGTTTTGGTTGGGTTTTTTTTTTTGTTTTGGTTGGGGTTTTGGGGTTTTTTTTGAGATAGAAGATATTTTTAAGCTTTAATTTGGAAGCAATCCTGTAAATATGAATAGTTCTCTATATGTGTGTATCATCAGCTATGTAAGGTGCCAACTTCAGAGGATGTATTTTGATATTAGTTAATGTATTCCAATCTGAAAATAAATGCTCTGCTCTTGCAGCTTCCACGATTGCTATTTATAGACTTCTCATCTTCCCTGTTATTCGTAGGTGTAATTAACAAGCCATCACTGGAAATTTTCCTAATCACAAAAGACTCTTAGTTGTAAGTACAAAACGGTCTACGCTCAATTCTGAGTAGGCACAAATGAGGATAACTTATGTTAGATGTCCTATCTCGTGTTAAATCCATGACCTTTTCATGTCCCATGCCCTTCTGCATCTAGTCATGTACTTTAGGAAAATTAGGGTTTGGTGAAAAAGAAAGTTTGTCCAGTTTAAAACAGCTGGTTTTGCCAACAGTAGAATCCCTGTTTGCTTGTGTTCTCTTTTAAAACCTGCCCTCCCAGAAACCCTGTCAGCTACCTGGTATTTTTTGCCTTTCATTTTTCTCTTAACCTATTGTTAGCTTCACTTTGTAAGTAAAATTTCATTGGAGGTACAGCACTTCAGAATGCGCTTACAAAGTCAGTTTTCTGTTAAGTACTTTTCCCGTTGAATAAGATAATGTCACACCTGGTGTGGGGGTGGGAGGGAGCCTACAACAGCAATAAAACCCCCTGAACCTCCCTAGTTTGCAAAGTTATTTAAAAAAAGAGAGCAATTGTTCTTCCAGTAAGCTGTTTGATAAAATTTAGTACATATTAAATTCAATTTCTTGGTCAAGAGTGCTGAATTAATTCAAGTTTTCAGATCATCAAAACCAGAAACATGAAGAAATTTTGTCAGCAAGCTAGACTTCCAGAACAGAAGCCAAAATTAGCATTTATGACTTGAATGGGAAGCTAGGGAGATACCCACTGGATAAGAACATTTTTCTTCCTCTGATATTTAATACCCACATTTAGCCACAGAAACTTACTTTATTTAGAACTTTATTTGTGCACATTCCCATACAAACCCTAACCTTCAGAGTTCTTCTGTGAGCCAAATAGTGTTGATTTTGTTAAGAGGAAAACTGAAAACATTGTAGGCTGCCTTGGTCAACGAGTGATATCCTAACAACTACAGAGTGGTACCACCTGCCTCTGGCTACTTGTCCTTTATGCCATCCTTTAGAATATACTCTATTGTAGACTGTCATTACTTAGGGTGAGATACCAAAAGACCACCTGAAGCTATAGGTTCTGTCATTAAGAACAATTGTCCGGCTAATGCTTCCTCTAAGAAATCCTTTATCCCTGTTGTAGTGATGACTATCAGAACCTTCAAAGAAAAATCAAAGTAACATTACGGAAAGTTACAGTTCTCATCTCGACACCTGTTAAAAATTCTCTAGAGAAGCCCTTTAATTCTTGAGTTCTTTATTTTTAGCAGTAGCTCGTACCAGCTTAGTCTGGGTGCCTGGCTGTTGGCTGGGGTCAACCCGCAAGTAGCTCTTCAGCTGAGGTCAGTCATACTCTCTAGGTTTACAGTTGTTTTTCAGGAACAACAAAGTTCACAGTTTTTAGAGGACAGATTTCAAAATAATATGACACAATTTTCTTGATCTCTAGTTGGCAAATTCAGTTGGGTAGGGCCATGAATTAGAAAGAAATAAAGTTTCTTCACTGTGAAAAAGAGTCTTATAGGTTTGTTACTCTGAAGTTTATGCTACTGCTACCACAGTTTGATTTATCAAATAGGGAAAGGGTAGTCTTTATTCTTACAGTTCAGAGTTTTCAGGTACTATTTTCATGTTATTACAGCTCAGAGTTTACATTGCTTCCATGTTACAACTTTTGTAACAAATTGGACTACTTTCAAATAATCCTAGACTGTAAAACATCCTGATGCTTCACTTCAGCATGAAGACAGTGTCGATGGGAAAAGAGCTTTTGGCTTCCAGTGTACCGTTAAGTGGATTTTTAAGTCTGTTTTGGAGACTTACCTAGCCTGCTTTGAAATGTATTTGAAGAAAGTGATTTCATATTGCTTGAACCAAAAGCAGAGCTTCTTACATGAAAAAGCAGACCCTGACTTGTATAAAATCATACAGCTACATAGGAACTGGTGCAAAATAAATCATGTGTCATCACAAAGATGATTTTAAATGTTCAAGCTTATGGGGATGGTAAGAATTCAAGTTGTGGTTTAGCACAATAAGTAACGATTCAGTATTTTCTATATCTCGAGTAAAGGTGATCTTTGGATTGAGTTGTGCTTTTTGATAGTGTTCTTTGTTTTCTGTTTTGACAATTGCTGGAAAGGAAGTCTCCTGGGTTTATATCACTCTGAATTTTATGGACAAATGTAGCTCACTAACAAGGGGGATGGAGTAAAAAACTATTCCTGTTCTTGTTAGATGCTGTGAATTTAAATTTAGAAAGATTAAGAATTCTGAAATACAACTCAAAAGCATATGAATGTAGCAGTTACGTTACTTACAAGAAAATGGGTACTTTTTGAATATGAAAGAGATTGATTTTACAAGATTGTACTTAGAAGATGACTCTACGTGTAATTTTATTTCGGATGAAGAGAGCCACAAGCCTGATGCAAGAAACTGAGATTTGAGAACTCCCTTTTGATTAAATTACATATATTCCTCTGATGTATCTAACTCTTAATAGGGTATTAAGTGTATAACAGTATAATATAAAAGAGTAGGAGAACTGAATGGTGATGTATTCAGTAATGTTATTTGCAATTAAAAAAACTGAGAAACGGTTATGGTTGTATGATCAACCTCGTATAAAAATAGTACGGTCACCTTGTCCTTTGAAATTGATTTTGCTTGCCTTAAAGGAAATATCTTTCTGGTCATCCAGCATGCTGCAAATCATTCAGTCTTACAGGTGGACATTGTATTATAATTCCTTACAAAATAAAGATGATGATGGAATTACTGGTTCTGTAAAGATATCCCTTTAATATCTTTAAAAGAAATTACGGTTGTTGTGTCATACTGCTAGAAGACGCAGTGCACAATATGTGCTGTAAGGGGAATTTTACATCACTTTAAAATATGAGCAGCATTTGGCTTCATAAGCAGTAGATTTTATTGCCAGAAACCAGTTCCATACCCAGCCCTCCTCCCCAGCACACGCTTCTTAATATGTTAAAATGAGTAGCTTCAGCTTGCTTTGTTTTGAGATCTGAAAATGGTTACAGCTAAATCTGGAGGTGATGTATAAAGAGATGTAAAATACTGCAGAAATTATTAAGGTGCTTGTCTGAGGGAGAGAAATCTGGGGCAATGGGTGTGTTAAAGGACAAGGGAAAAAAAAGTCTAAATTAGATGGGAGCCCCACTATTTTTAATTGCTTCTTTTTGCATGACTGGCTTTATTTTTTTGCTCTATTTTTTGTATTCTCAGCTTGCAGGTTATACCTCTTCAGATGTTTTTGTTCAATGAGTTCAGCTTTTGACAGCAAGGGGGTGGGAGGTCAGGGGTTTTCTTTGTTTCTTGTTTTTCTTCAGCAGCTTTTTAGTTCGGTTTCTGGAAGGTACATCTCTCCCAGCAACAGGAGTACTTAGTAGCTGATGTTGGTCTTGTCTTTTGCATTGACAAGTGTTTTGACTTTCATGCCTGAAGCTGTTTGCATATAAAGCTTCTCTTTAGAAGGGTTATGGAGCAGAGAAATGTGTAACAACATGCAAAGATGTGTTTCAAAGCTAGTAAGCTATTAACAGTGAACAGTATGTTCTACAGGATGGTTACATTTATCCTGGAACTATACTAGCCCATACTAGTAGTATGTTAGTCAAAAGTGATTGGCAAAATTGTTGTAAAATTTTAATCAGATGCCCTCAGGTCCAGTGGAAGAAAATTAATAGTTTTGCATTCTCATTTCTCCTCAGAAAACCTGAAAAAGGAGTCCAGTACCTAATTGAGCGAGGTTTTGTGCCAGACACTCCAGTTGGTGTTGCCCACTTTCTCCTGCAAAGGAAAGGTCTCAGCAGACAGATGATCGGAGAATTTCTGGGAAATCGACAAAAACAGTTCAACCGGGATGTATTAGAGTGAGTATTGTGTGGGGGGAGGAGGTAAGCATATTTTAATGTTCAAGTAAGACGTTTCATCAAGCTAGAGGTAGTAATGGTCTCTGAATGTTTTTTTGGATCTTGTTCTGAAGGAGGGGGAAACCAGACTCTAAGGGTTAAGAAAGAAAACATGCCTATGAACAAATACTTATTTCTTTGCTTTCCAGCTAAGTTACTGTTTTTGTTATTGATCCAGCAAGATACTTACAAGGATTTATATTTCCTGTAGTCATGTACATTTACTTAAATTTATGTTTTAATTTCATTGGCATTGGAGTATGTTATTTTGAAGTCTTTTTCCTTCCTCAGGCTCTCTAATAATTTACTGAATGAAACAAAATAATATTATATGCAACATAAGGCTTCATCAGTAACAGAACATGAAAATAATTTTTACAGCCAAATAGCTCAGATGTTAGATAAACAGGGATTTCAGCATGTACAGGCATATGCTGACAAGATCTATACAAACTGTTCTTTTCCAAAAGATTAGATGAACAAAAACTCTTCTAAAAACCAAAGGAATCCAAAGCAGAAAGCTAGACTTTAGCAGCTTGGTCATAAATTTCTAAACCTTATATACTGTGTAGACCAAAAAAGGAGTTGCTTTATATTAAGAAGGTGTTCATTTAAAACATGTATTCTTTTGGGGCTTTTTTGTGTGTGTGTCTGATATACTCACCTATAAACATGAATACATCCTAGTCCAATTTTGTTCAAGGAATTGTATAAAAAATTCAGTTAGATGTTTAACAAGCCACTGAGAATGAAAGCAAAGAAACCCCACATCTTGCCCATTAAGGAAGACTAGGAAAAATTCTGACCACAGGTTTTAACCAGAGTATAACAATAGCTGTGCTGAAATTTGCATTGCTCTGTAGATGCAGTCTTTCTTCAGGACTGCATGTTGATATGCAATATTGATACCATAATATTGATACATCGCAAAAAATTTAAGGTTGCGGTATCATGATACAAACGGTCTGCCAATACCTTATATTTTCTTTGCATATTTCTTATAGACTGCTCTCACTGCCTTCATACTGCAAAGATGTTGGTCACGTTCTCTACAGTCATCCTGATCTTACTATTATGCTGTCAGAACTTATGTATCTCAAATTGCAAGCTCGAACACTGTATTAATACAGCTAATGGCATGTGTACATATGTACGTATGCCATAGACCTTTTTTTAGAGGTCTTCCCTTTCTTTCCTGTCTCTCCTATTCCTGTACAAAACCCAACAGAAAGCAATAGAAGAGCCTCTGTACCAAAGCATGCAGCCTGCCTTACAATGCAGAGTAATAGAATATGGCTTGATTTTGATGCAATCCCTATTCAGCATGAGTCATTATCAGTTACTTGTAATGATCGTCTGAATTTTGCAATTATGAGTCAGACTAGGGTGAAGACTTCTCAAAGAGCGTGTAATTTCAGATTTTTTAAAAGAAAACAGTACAGGTGAGGACAAGATGATTTATAATCTTAGATGATGCATTTAGTGATCTTGAACAAATCATTTGCCCTCACCGTCTCAAACAGACTAGCAGAATATGCATAAATACAAGTGTGTCTCTGCTCAGTCAGATGTGATGAGGTGAATTCTTAAGAGTAGGGTCACAATCACCTACCTACAACCCCACAACAATCCCTTTATTGAAGTTAATCTATTCTTAAATAAGCTATTTCAGCTATGCTTTGGGGCAAGTAACACCCTGTAAGCGGTGCAATTCTCTTGATAGTGTTCTGAACCTTGCCTGCAAATAGGAACAAGGTATTTTTTCTTAAAAAGAGAAAATAGAATAGCATTTCATCTTAAATATCACATTTACAGATTGGAGGTAGATTTTGTCGAACTGAAAATAACCCCAGATTGTTACATAGAAAAGATATTTTAACAGATGATCCTTTTTCTGTTACGCAATTTAATTTCAAGTGACTTGCTTTGATTTGTGGTCAAGTTTCCCAGATCCTGTAGACTAGGGTGTTTTAACGGTTTGAAAACTTCTTTTCACTGGAGCTTAGAAAATAGTCAAGAGAGTAGCCTAAATTTTGGACCACGAGCTGCATTCTGGGCCTAGTGTAGTTTGCTACCTGGTGGTATCTCAAGTGTAAAGGCATTGTTTGGGTGGCGTGGGGCTAGCACAGCTGGCACTGATGTTGCCCTGGCCAACAGGAGGCACATCAGACACGCTTCCTGAAACACTGCTGTTGTGCAGCAAGCCTGACCAAGGAGTGCTTGATGTAATAGAGGTGTAGCTGAGGATCTGACCTTCTACTGTCTCTTGACTTTGCATTAGAAAACAAAAGTGCAGTCACTCAAAGAAAGAATAAAATAAAAC
The DNA here is from genome assembly GCF_000737465.1 of Haliaeetus leucocephalus. NCBI lineage: Eukaryota > Metazoa > Chordata > Aves > Accipitriformes > Accipitridae > Haliaeetus > Haliaeetus leucocephalus. Next base: position 1,985,636 of record NW_010973420.1, read on the forward strand.
CATCATAAAGAACCCTGTTAAAAGTGAGAGGGAAAGGATGACGTTCTGTTGCTCTGTACGGGACTCCATCATTTCAGTTCGTTACACTACGCAGTTATGTGCAAGAGTACAAGCAAGTGGGACAGTAGAGAACCAAGGCAATTGTAGCTGCACCAACCCAGCAAATGGTATGTTCCACTCTTATTGCCTAAATTTTGTAGAGAGGTGGTAAGCAGGGGATAGTTCCCAGGAAGAAGTTTCAATTATCTGCCCACCTAGAAGTGGTGAAGCCTAGCTGCTTCTTGCTTTTACCTGCCTGGGACATGTAACTGTAATAGTGAAGATGTGGTCATTCAGCACAAGCTTATTCACCCAGAGTACATATGTACTCAAGTTCTCCTGCAGTGACTAAAATCTATTTAATCATGTTCTCTTTAGCATTATGATCATGGTATTATTATCAAGGATTATCATTTTGTTAACTATTGTTAACAAAAACGGAACAGGTGTGTCTGCTCTTACTTACTTTCATGTTTTCATTTACTGTAGTGACCTAGCTAAAATAACTTGCTCCTTTTTTTGCCATTATGTAGCCACTAGAAAAGTTTTGTTTACTAAATATTTGCAGAAAAGTAGTGGTTCCAGTTAAGAACATGGACCATGGTGGTATATCTGCTCTATCCCTGTAGTTCATATAAAAGATTATTTAAGACCCCTCCCCATTATGTTGTTGGCCAGCATGTTTCTGGAGGGCCTTAATTGCTCTAATTACTTCATTTTGCCAGCTTGTCTGCACATGTGCTTTACACCTTTGAAGGAGAAAAGAGCTTTTGAAAGTGTTACAGAACTTAGAATAGGTGGGAAGACTGTGAACATTACTGCAGAACTGATAGTAGGTTTTTAGGTGTGGATTGGAAAGGGTGTGAGACATGCCAAGCCTGTTGTGTTTGTTTCCTTGCAGTTCTGCATAAAGGGAAAAATATTCAAGGCAAAGTGAATAAATTGCTTTGGTATTAATCTATGTTAGCTACAATGTTACTAGAAGAAAAATGTGAGCTACTCTATCATTTTATAGCTATACATTTAAGAAAAGGCTTTTAAAACTGGATTGTGCTTTCTGTGGTTTCTGCATTACAGTGCTGTTACTTGCAGTGATTCATGACTGGTTATTTAAAAACTAAAAGCTAAGTTTAAAGAAAGGAAATTTATAAGCTTCTGATTTTAAAGTAGTCTTTAAAGAAAGTGTTAGAATGACATAGTTCACATCATTGATTATGTTAAACTGGTTTCTTTTTTATTTTTTGTCAGCACTATTTTCAGAGCAAGAAAGTAATTATTTCTTCATATATGTTAACTGAAAGACATGGCAAATGATGGGGAGATGAGAATTACAGTAATAGTAAGAGAGTATCCAAACAAGATTGGTTTTTTCTCCGTATGTAAGAACATTCCTAGACACAGAGCCATTTGGTACAGATTATTGTACTTGCTGCAGGTTGTTTGAGATATGATATTTCGAGCAGTATAAACTATTTATTATTATTATAAGCATAGTAATAATTGATTGGCCTGGAAGCACAAAACCAATAATTATTCTTGGCAATAGCATGTCACTTACATTAGTCAGACATTTGTCATTCCAGCAGCTCTTCTCTTAAAAAAAAAAAAAAAAAAGGGCCTGCTTACAGGTACACATTCTCATTGATCCATTATTTGCAATCCTTCCTTCACAGCTTACCTACAATTATTGCAATTGCTGCTGAATATTTCAAAAAACTCCATGAATTTCTACAAGAGATGGAAAGTTGAAAGGTTTTTTTGGTCTTGAAATCTTGCCTTTGGTTCTGTGTTGTTAGAAATTAAAAGACACAATGGCAATATGTTTTTATCCTAGCTGTGTTGTGGATGAGATGGACTTCTCAACAATGGAACTGGATGAAGCGCTCAGGAAATTTCAGGCTCATATCCGTGTTCAAGGAGAAGCCCAGAAAGTAGAACGGCTCATTGAAGCTTTTAGGTATGATGCTGAAATAAATTACTCCGTCACCAGAAACCTGCTGTTGTCTAACGGTCAAACTGGAGAACTGGGGAAGTTGAATATATCTAAGTTACTTCCCTGCCTATTTGCAGTGTCCTTGTGAGCTACTTACAGTTTCAAATACAGCATGTTGTTTGTGGTGGTTTTAAGTATGAAATAGGAAGTTTTATTTGCCGCTGCTGTTCATGTATGTCATTTGTATTAATGCAGCGAGGTTTCTCAATTAAAAGTTCTTTGTGGCATCAGCTGAAAACATATTCAAGGATTTTTGAATGTCTCTAACAATGTATTTGGATATAATAATTTATATGAGTGGAATTAAAGGACCATTTACATTTTAGAGTATATATGCTCTCAAACTTCATTAAGCATTTCAACAATAGTGGAATAAAGAGCATTAACTTACTAACACTAACACAAGCATACTTTATCCAGGGCAGGATGAGACGTAAATCATCATGTGGCAGTAAGCTAAAATCAATGTTGTACTCTTACCTGGTGTCAATGGGTATTACTCACTGAAAAAAAAATAATCCTGAAGTTATTGTAGCTCAGAATCTGTCCTAAGTGAAGTTACAGTGGTAGTAGAAAACAAAAGCTTCCCACATTCTGGTATTGGCTTATGAAAATATGTGGACGGAAAGCTAAATGTATGTCTGGAACACGAGTAATAATAGCTTGCTTAGCCTCTGGAGTGTAGCAGTTGGTTTATTTGGTGGAATTAGAATAGTTATTCATAGCTCTGACAGCTTCCCCTCTTTGCTTTTTTACAGCCAACGATACTGTATCTGCAATCCAGGTGTTGTGAGACAATTTAGAAATCCTGATACCATCTTCATTCTAGCTTTTGCCATCATACTGTTAAACACAGATATGTACAGCCCAAATGTGAAACCAGAACGCAAAATGAAGCTAGAAGATTTTGTCAAGAATCTACGGGGTAAGCAGACTCTAATGATGAAGGTCATGAAAGCTTTTCACTGTAACTGTCATTGGAGGGACACCGTGTATCTTCTGGGAAAAAGACAAAATAGAGAGCACTTGATTCTGATTTCACCTGACTTAAAACTGCAGTCATTTTTACAGGCTTTAGTTATTTGTGGAATAGCGAAAACAGAATTAAGCATATAGTATTATGTCATTTTTATCTTGTCTTTCTTGAGTGGATGTATTGTCAGGTCCTTTTATTTCCATATATGTATATATATTAAGGAACAGAAATAACTGTGCCATGATGAGAACTTTTGGAAATAAACTAAAGATCTAAATTCTCAGTGGGGAAAAAGAACCTAACTCCAAAACCTTCATGAAAGGTACATGGTAAATAGCACAGAAATTTCATTTTGATTTCTTCATTGGTATAATTTCTGATCATAAAATTGGTTAGGTTGGAAAAGACCTTCAAGATTGAGTCCAACTGTCAGCCATGCCTACTAAACCATGTCCTGAAGTGCCTTGTCTACTATTTGACAGGCTATGGCCCACCTAAGCTTGCAATTAGATTGCCAAAAGAACACAGATATTTTTTCAAATCTGTATCTCAGATCTTTCTGTCCTGGTTCTTTCTGGTGAAAAAGAACAGGGTTTTATGAAGTATCAGCTCAGCCAGTGCTCAGCTCTACCTTAGAGGCAGTAGTCACTGTAGAGCTGAGGAGGAAGATCGTGCATGAGATGATGATAATCTCCTGTTGTTCTTGGGCACTCAAGGAAGAATGCGTCAAACAGCATTTACCATTTAACACAGAAGAGCACTCAGATGTTAGAGAAATAAAATGAGGCTGAAGTCCCCATCCCTTTTTTTCTTTTATGATAGTTTGTGCCCACAGGGAAAAAGCAGCTTTCACTATAGTTCCATTACTATGTGTTTGTGCAAAGGCCAGGAAAATTGCCTGCTCCATCATTGCAACCCTCTCCTCCTCCTCCTGCTTTCAAGCACAGAATAAGCACAACTTAGTGCACAGTCTCTCTTGGCAACAATGTATGTGGCAGCATGGTAGCAGAATAGGCCCACAACTGCAGGCACCAGCAAGTGCTGATGTATTGTTTAACGGCCATTTTCTCAGTGCTATCTAAAAGTGGGCTGAAGGTCAGAGAGACAGAATCAAGTTGCTTAATATATAAAAATATAGCGGTGCATCTCAGATGCATGGCAGTTTGTATTCATGTGTGCATGTGGTACTTTCATTTTAGTACTAGTAAAAACAAAAGACTTGTGGTGTTCTGGAATTTCAGATCTTGAAAATGAAAAGTCCTGTTTAGTGATTTAATGCCCTTAGAGTTATATAAGACAGCAATGAATGATCTATGCTTAGCAGATTTTTAGCATAGCAAAATTTAAGTTAGTGTGGAGATTATATCATAAAATCCACAAAGATTAAAAAAGGCCTGATATTCATCTCTTAGCATAATACTACAGTTACATTTGTTGTATTGAATACAGTACATTCTCTATGAGCTCCAGCCTGAATGCCAGCAATTTCTTATTATTGTAGGCATTTTTATAACAGGCTACCTTGCCTATAACTTTAAATAACTGGATTGCAAAGGGTCGTCTGTGGAAGACTTGCTGGTGTGGAACAGAACAGAGGGTGTTATGCTTGCTTCTAGTTGCAAAGAAACTGTATTTTATCACAGAATTTTTTACGTGAGCAGTTGTTCCGCTGGGTGACAAAATATTCTATTTTGGCTTCTGAATGGGAGATAAGAGTTTATTACTTTAAAATAGACATGCATCTCCCTCTCCCCAGGAAATCCAGCTTTAAGTCACTTATTGAAATGAGACTCTTTCCACTGCTATTAAAAATTCAGGATCAAGCATTAAAGGCACTGGCATTTGTTAGAATACTGATGTGCCAATGATAATCACACAGTGCTAAACAATAATACCATAACTAGGCTATTTTGTTGATCTGTTTTTCCAGAGTAAATTAATTGTTTTTGAAATTGTACAGGAAATATTGGTTAAATTAATTTTACTGGGTGTTCATAAGGTTCTTGGGTATGAAATTCTTTTATGAACAGAGTCTTGAGTAATACTGGGACAGAAGCAAAATGGAATGGTTATTCTGATTCCTCCCAGTGGTATAGTCCTAGGAGGAAGTCATACAGAGATTTTAGTGTCTAAAGGGTTAACTCATTTGAACTTTGATACAAAACAGAGGAAACTTACAAGAAAAAAAGACTTTACATAGGCAATTAGCCTTTTTATGGCTTATTTTTTTAGATTAGAGTTTTAAAACAAAAAAACCCCATGTAATTTACATCAGTGTCTTGGCATATTGGGAGCAGCAAGCTTTTGGACAAAAATCAGTGCTTCAGTAATGAGTAACATAACTTCTGCTGCTTTGGTAAGGTAGGCTCAAGGACAGCATAGGAGATGTTAGCTGACAGAGTACTGGTGGCTATAAAACAAAACAGCATAAACAAGTACATCAGCAGTCTTAGGCAACGTTGGCTTTAGTTAGCAGAGGAAACAAAGATTGCCCATGTTTTTATCCTCTCCTTGCTGAGAAGTGTACATTGCTGAGAAGTAACAGTGTTTGTTAGATCATTCAGAGTCAGACTAATAATAGAAACTGTTGGCTTTTGCAGGTGTGGATGATGGTGAGGATATCCCACGAGAAATGCTGATTGGGATTTATGAGAGAATCCGCAAACGGGAACTTAAGACGAATGAGGATCACGTATCACAAGTCCAGAAGGTTGAAAAACTCATAGTAGGAAAGAAACCGGTAAGTTCATTTTGCACTGCTTGTCAGTTACTAAGGAGATGTAGGGCAATGTACAGTATAGAACAATACAGAAGTGTGTTGCTTAGAAGTCTAAATTGGTCAATAAATGGCAAAAGGCAGAAACTGTCAAAATAATAATTTGCTATAAGGTTGGTTTTAATTTTGGAGTATTCATAGTGCAGGTGAATTTTGTTGTTGCAAAATTTGGTTTTCATGGTATTCATGGTATTCATGAGTGATGATGTTATGAGTCTTAAACTCTTTTCTCTATATGAAGCTTTACAATTCTGAAATATCTGCAGTTTAGGCAGTTATCATGTTTGTTTCAAGAGAATTGAAGTGTTATGTTGAAGTGATGTTGTAGAGAATCATATTTCAACATCTATGCTATCAGTTATGACTCCATAATTTACAAGAGTAATAGAGAACTGTTCACATCAGCATCTTTCTCAGCTTTGCAGCTAGCTCTATGAACTGGCATTTGTAAGGGGAAACTGTGTCATTTTGTCTCAGAATTTATCTGGAAATCAGGTCCCAGGGATTCTAACGCTGGGTTTGAGCATCCAAAGATACCTCTTGCTTTGTTCTTGGAAAAATCCTGAGGTACTTTGCTATGTAAATTAATCTTCAATTAAAGAGCTTTTAAAAAGCTTTGAATTGTAATCTCTTCTCAGACAAGCCTCAATGTGGGGAGGGGGAGAAGGGAATGAGGGACCACCAAAAAAAAAAAAAAAAAAATCGAATTTACTTCTGTTTCCCAGTAAGGAAATATTGAGGGGATCTCTTGGAAGAAGCAGAGGAGAGAGAAAGCAAAATTTCCTTAATAAAAACTTTTCCATATTTCTGTGGAGAAGAGAAGTAAATATTCTAAAGTCAGTATTTGACAGTCACTTGTGCTTTTGTATGAAACTTATTTTCTGTAACTGTTTGGGGATTTAGGTTTATATATAGGCTTCTGTGGGAGACTGGTTTTTTCATGGTTCTTTTTTTATTCAAGCATGTGGCAATTCAAATCCTAAAGCTAATCCTGACCTTGTAAATTAAATGGGATTAAGAAAACAATGCCCTCAATGGAGTCCTAGGCTCAAGGATTCTTCTGTTGAGAGACTTTTTAACTGTGTGAAAGAAAATTGAGGAAACAGCCAACAGTCTTTATTGATAGAAATATTTGTTTTTACTTTATAGGCATTTAGTCATAGTAAGACCGTGACGTATTTACTTGCTATGATACAGTACTGTGTTTCTCTGAAGTTTAATGAACTTGTATATGTCTTTCTACTGTAGATTGGATCTCTGCATCATGGACTTGGTTGTGTAGGTATTTCTCTCATACTCCTTCAAAATTTATAGTCATTTTAACTGGCAGCGTTTTCTTAAACTGGCAATAATGCATTCTATTACATTTTAACTTTTTAAAAAATTGGGCTTCTTTCAAGCAAAATTTTCCTATTGTAGTAGCAATAACTCTCCAAAGTATAAAGACTTTTCTTAAAAATATATTTCCCAGAGACTGCTTAATTTATTGCCAAGAGTTTTCTAGACCTTTTTGGTACACTTCTTATGCATTTCATAATGCTATTATCACTGTAGAAATTAGACAGCCAGTAAAGAATAAACAAATAAGTAAAATTACAGTTGCACCTCACCTTTCCACCTGGACCCTGGTGTGTTTATTCTTTCTGGTCCATTTCAGTATTGAATGATACTCTAGAAAGATATTGCCAGTTAATTAAACAGTTCTATTCTGAAAGGTAGATAAACATAGAAAATACTGATTCCAGATTTAAGTTATAGGCATATTCAATGATAATCTTAAAACTATTCTTCTAATGCAGTGTTCCACTTAATTTAATTTCATGATAATATTATTGCTAGTAGTTTTGAACAAAGAAACCACCTCATCGCAGAGGAGTGCACATAGTGCTCTGAAGTCTGATTATCTTACACAAATTTGATCCTAATGATATTTTTTTTTCTCTCAGTTATAACTGCACTGTGCATTAGCATCTTCATTCAGGACAATCCAGAGAAGGAACTTCAAACTTTCGTTTGTTTTTTCACTCTTCTATTTCTTGCTTTTTCTGTGTAAACAATTAAAATCACACAAAGCTAGCTTCATATTCCTAAGTGAAGTACCTGTCATTGTTTCATGGATGCAAGTCTAGCAGTACCACTGGACTGTAAAAACAAACTGAAAGATTTGACCTTTATAAAATATGGTGGAATGGAATGTTACCAGATCATCTATTGCTATGAGTGAAAGCACTGTCTATAGTTAAATTTCAATACTGGAGCTCACTGTAGTTGTTTGCAAATTCATAGGCTCAGTGACTACTCTTGGATTTTGTTATCTCGCTGTAGTAAATCTCGAACTGCCATGTGCTGGGGAAGCTAAGTCTGGAGGTAGGAGGGAATGAGAACATGCAACATTTATTCCAGCCACTTTTCAGTGAAAACCCATGTAAGCTGTTACCAGAATAGACGGAAATTAGAAACCGTTGATTTTTCCAGCATTCTTCACCACACTGGCTCCTTTAGAACGTGTCAGATTTTTTCTTAAATACCTTCTCCTTGCAAGTTCAGGGACCGTAATTAAGCTAATGCCATAGATAAATTAAGTGGTATTAGCATTTTATCTGTTATTAGTATAGTTATCTTTGGATTTGGGGGAAAAACTGAAATCTCACCAAATGACTTGATAATCAACCAGGAACAAGGGCAGATAGTGAATCCTAAACTCTTTTTTCCCCCTTTTTTTTCTTTTTTTCCCCCTGCTTACACAGAGGAAGAAGAAGCGTTAACAGTCTTTGACTGTTTCTTTTTGCCTAGTAAATCTTGTAATTCCCATGCAGAATCAGGAATTATAAAGAAATATAATATATAAATGAAATATATGTCTAGTTACCAAAGAATATTCTCTACTTCAAATTTTAAAAGTTTAAAGGATTTCTTTTAGTATTGTTGGCAAGATACATCATTTGCATTTGAAAGAAATTAAGTCTCACTAGGTTGAAAACAGCAGCTTCGGAGATAGCTTCAGCAGACATTTCAAATAAGAAAATGGAAAATTATTCTTGGCTTTCTTGCCAGCATGAGAAAATAAGCCAGACTGAAAATGCATTTACTTTTTCCTGATGTCACCATTTCCTTGGCATTGGGGAATGAACAAATTGAATTAACTCAGTGGCTGACAAAAAGTAATCTACAACATCAGCGTATTCGTCTCACAAAAGCTAAAGTTGCTTTGCATCCTTTCTTCTAATAAAGATATGTAAAAATGCTCAGGAAAGCAAACATCCTTTGCTTTGACCTCCCACTTGCTTAATCTTAAATTCTTTCAAGGTTTTATCGTTTCACAAAGTAAAACTCTATCCCCAGTAAGACTTTCATTGGCATCCATATACAGGAATGCAAGCTGTTAGAGAATATTTTATAGAAGAACTTTGATGAAGTTTGAATGTCATGCAAGTTTGTGGCATATAAAACTTTATTTTTCTGTTGTTGGTCCTTTGATGAAAAAGTCTAATGGACTTAGAGGTAAAAATATTTGAAATATTCAAAAAAAGACTCTGGGTATGAAAGATGCTCTTTCTTGGCTAAATATTGCGATATTAACCATGAACTTTTGTGTTACCATAGGTCCTCTCTCTACCCCACCGGAGGCTTGTTTGCTACTGTAGGCTGTTTGAAGTGCCAGATCCAAATAAACCTCAGAAGCTTGGATTGCACCAGCGAGAAATATTTTTATTTAATGATCTTCTTGTGGTATGTATTTTCAGGTGGATAGACTTTTAGTGATGTTTTCAGAAATGCCTATCTCTATGAAATCAGTGGCAATTAAGTGCATGAGCATTCCTAAAAATAAATATCTATTACCTGTTACTCTGTACTCCAACGATCTTGGGATGATTAAGATTTAAATTTTCTTAATTTTCTTCATTATATATAATTTGCTTTTAAGCTGAAGCCTTTTATTGATTACTACACTCTATTGTAAGAAAGTACTTTGATGCAATAGCTTTTACTATAAAGAACAAAAATTACCTCCAGTTTACCCATTTCCCTAATGGGTAAATGGAGACATTCTTTATTCCGTGAATAATGAATTTAAGTTACTTGTGGAAAAACAAAATTGCATGCTACTTTGTATTCCCCAGATGTTCTATGAACCATATATGTTTATTCACTGAAACAGGAATGGGATATGTTGAAAGACATTTTACAGTTGACTTTACTTTTTAGTGTATGTTTAACTTGACCCAGTCTTTTGAAAAACAGACATACAAAACTAGTGATAGCTTGGAATTATTTGGTTGATTTACCCTTAAAAATAGGAAAATTTGTTGCACTCTATTTGGAATGTATTTGGCTGTTACCTGGGAACTAAGAACTCAACTAAGTATTTCATGTTTTGTTACGAAAAAGGCACACTTCAGATGCACAATTTTATTCTGTGTAATTTTTACATACCTTCAGCCCTTAAAACAAGGAAGTAAATAAAATAAAAAAAATTAGTCCTTTTGATTGTGAGTGTAACCTCCTTGTGGTAAATGTGAGCTTGGGTGTAAAATGATGGTACATTGTCATCTTCAGGTTGCAAGTTTTCTGTCGCTTTTTATTACTTACTCAGATGTCAGTAATTTTATCAAACTGTGTTGGGAGTAATATAGACCAAATTTGTCAGTTCTAGTAAAAAGCCATTGCCAAAAGTAAAATTAGAAAGAACTAGTAAAAAAAAAAACCTCTTGGTTATAAAGAGGAAGAGTGGTCGCATTCACACTTCAGACAACCCCCAAATTGATGGTAAGTAGTAGTATGTTATTTCTATTGTAGCAAAAAGTAAAGGTTTCCACAGACTCAGAGCTTTTATTGAGGTAGGTGCTGTACAAATCAGGGAAAACAGGGCATCATTGAATGAGGTAGTGTAAGACAGTATTCAAAGGTGCACAGAAGTGAAGCAGGTTTGGAAGGTCACAGCACGTGAGAATAAGGGCTTAGAATTGAACTTGTGTGGAGAGGTCCATAGGTGTGTGCTGCCTGCAGTAGGACTGTAAGAGGAAAGTGTGGTAGCAGCTAAGTTTTTTTAAAAGGATAATTTAAATATATTTACATTTTTGCTAGCTTGTACAGTGCACAATAAGGATGCAGGGGTTTTTTCTTTCTTTCTTTCTTTCAAGGAGTAGCATTCTGGAGAATAGAGAACACATGCTTTGCGTCTGGATAAAATACTAAACCTTCTGGTTAAGAGATACCAATGCTTCAAAGCTAGCTTTGTTTCTTCAGTAGTAGTAGAGTAAACACATCAGATGCATTAAAAAAAAAAAGGAAAAAATTACAAGTTCCTATTTTCTGGCAGATTATAGTTTTCTTTGACATGAAGTATTGTCTCATGTGCTAATTCTTAAGAACAATAATTTTCCACAAACACGTATGGTTAAAGGGATATTTCACTTTGTTTATTTGATAACTTTCAGGTGACCAAGATTTTTCAAAAGAAGAAGAACTCAGTTACATACAGTTTTCGACAGTCGTTTTCCCTCTATGGAATGCAAGTTCTTCTTTTTGAGAACCAGTGTAAGTCTTTCCTCTCTTTTTAGATGACCATTTTATTTATAAGTAAAATAAATTAAAAATTGTCTGAGTGAAAGGGATGGACAGGGCTTGATTCTGAATTTAGGGATAAAATTGCTCTGAATTTAACTTACCCCTGAAGTTTAAAGCAAGATGGTGTTAGCATAAGAAACAGCAAGACTGCTGTTAGATTTGTTTCGGTGTAGTCAGAAGCCAAATCTAGCCAAATGTGTTGTTTGTGAATACTTGTAAAGAAACAAATATATCCGTTGCTGAGTCAATGGTACAGTTAGCTGGAACTGAATATATGATAATAAATAATTACTTATAATGATATGTGTAATTCAAAGCAATATTTAGTTTATTTTCCTGATTTATATCTTCACTTTGTGCCTAGGTTATGTCTACTCATTCAAATATAAATACAAAGCAGAGAGTCTGGATTAAAGTTTATATTTTCTGATACCTTTTGTTTAGGTCAGTCGTAATCTGCATCAATCCAATATTTGTTTTATCTTTAATGCTTGTCAAGCTTAGTCTTAGCAGACAAAAATCCAACAAAAAGCAAATAGTTTGCTAATGTCCTGATTTTAAGCCCTGAGACAGCATCAGTAACAATGTAGCAGAGCACAGTTGTTTGTATGGTACATAGGGAGACAGTCTATTGGACCTGACTTCATGGTTTGTAAACCAAACCTTGACCTGCATGATAAATAAATTAGAGTTCAGTGTGACATCCAGCAGTTTCTGTGCTTTTCTGTTGTGGAAGACTCTTAGTTTTTGCTTGTCCTTGAGAATGTGCTCCAATGCTCATCTCAAAAGAAGTCGCTGTTATTGAGTCAAAGCATCTGGAGATTTCAAAAGGGAAGATTTTGTGGAGTTTATAGCAGCAATGTAGCCCGCAGATTATTTATATGCATACGCATTCCTTCTCTCTCTCTCTCTTGTGCACACATTATGTGATATAAAATTCATTTTTTAGAGAGGAAAGCCGAATATTTCTATCATGGATTCTACTAAAAATAGGAGAATGTATAATTCCTGTGATGTCAAGTTAGATAAAAAAAAAAAAAAATCTTATAAGCATGCTAAGTAGAAACACTTTATTATTCACATTGAGGTGAGTTGACGCTGGCTGGATGCCAGGTGCTCACCAAAGCCGCTCTATCACTCCCCCTCCTCAGCTGGACAGGGGAGAGAAAACATAATGAAAGGCTCATGAGTTGAGACAAAGACAGGGAGAGATCACTCACCAGTTACCATCATGGGCAAAACAGACTCCACTTGGGGAAAATTAATTTATTGCCAGTCAAACCAGAGTAGGGTAAAGAGAAATAAACCCAAATCTTAAAACACCTTCCCCCCACCCCTCCCTTCTTACTGGGCAGAGCTTCACTTCTGAATTCTCTACATCCCCCCTCCCCCAGCAGCGCAGGGTGATGGGAAATGGGGTTGGAATCAGTTCATCACACGTTGTCTCTGCTGCTCCTTCCTCCTCAGAGGGAAGGCTCCTCACTCTTCCCTTGCTCCAGTGTTGGGTCCCTCCCACGGGAGACAGTCCACTGTGAACTTCTCCAACATGAGTCCTTCCCACAGGCTGCAGTTCTTTATGAACTTCCCTGGCATGGGTCCTTTCTGCAGGCTGCAGTCCTTCTGGCACAGACTGCTCCAGCATGGGTCCCCCACGGGGTCACAAGTCCTTCCAGCGAACCTGCTCCAGCATGGGCTCCTCTTTCCACGGGCCACAGGTCCTGCCAGGAGCCTGCTCCAGCACGGGCTTCCCACGGGGTCACAGCCTCCTTCAGGCATCCCCCTGCTCCAGCATGGAGTCCTCCCCGGGCTGCAGGTGGAGAGCTGCTCCACCGTGGACTGCCCTGGGCTGCAGGGGGACACCCTGCCTCACCGTGGTCTTCCCCACGGGCTGCAGGGGAATCTCTGCTCCGGCGCCTGGAGCACCTTCTCCCCGTCCTTCTTCACTGACCTGGGGGTCTGCGGGGTTGTTTCTCTCACATGTTCTCACTCCTCTCTCTGGCTGCAGTTTCTGTTCCACAGGAACTTTTTTCCCTTCTTAAATATGTTATCCCAGAGGTGCTACCACCGTTGCTGATGGGCTTGGTCTTGGCTAGCGGTGGGTCCATCTTGGAGCCAGCTGGCATTGGCTCTGTTGGACATAGGGGAAGCTTCTAGCAACTTCTCACAGAAGCCACCCCTGTAGCCCCTCTGCTACCAAAACCTTGCCACACAAACCCAACACACAAGTAAACTTGAAAATACCTATAGTGAAACTAGGAGTGAAGGGTTGGATTCCTCCCAGTGAACTGGAAGCATATTAACTGAGACACTTTAGTAGAGATAGTTGGACTCCTAAGGTGAATTCGCTACAGTGAATCAGTGAGCTGATTGTACTTCTAGTATTGGTACCTCTTAGGTGGAATGCAGTATTTTCCAGTTGGGAGAGAGAAGTAGTCTTTCCCCTGTCCCCAGCAAGCTTTGGGGTATTTTGGCCAGAGCCATCATGCCATTCAGTAAATTTGTGAGTAGCAGCTGTCACAATCAGCTGGTTTCAAGTGAATAAAATTTCATGTCACTAAAGCAGAAGCAACAAAAATATTGGTTTGGCTACTGGTGAGGCTGAACAACACGACTGGTGTTGATGATAGAAGAATTGACTTCTAATGACAGAAGTCAATTACGTTGAGGGATGTATGAACTCCAAAAGGGAAAATAATGTCATATATCTCTAGTAAATAAATAGGCGATAAGGGAAGTATATCTTACATTTTCAGTCAAAATCACTAACAAAATATAAAGGGTGAGCAGATGACTTTAGAGAGAGTGTATCTGAAACCAGTAAATACTTACATGTTTGCTGATGCTTAATCAATATGATGTAGAGAAGTATCTCTGGTAATAAAATGTTTTTGTTTGTTTATTATGTGGAGATTCATTCTTTATTCATATGTGAAGGTAGCCCATGTGCCTCTGGGGTTACTAAGTTTCCTTGTTTGGTTTCGTAAACCTCCCCCCCCCCCCCCCATGGTACATTTTCTAGAGCTGTTTGCTGCATATCCAATTTCAGTGTTCAAAACTGTACATGGTGTTACGCCATGCTCTCCACCTGTTAGCTTGCTAGCACCAGACTCCTCTGCGCTTTTGGCCATTTGGCTGTATTCTGAACGACAGCAACTGCAGACAACTTGAGGTGGCTGTCTTACTTGATTGAAGGTAGATGCAATTGTCATGCGGTCAGGAGAAGCAGATCAACCATACATTGCTTCTGTGCAAGATGTTGATTTTAGACCCTGGCAGAAGCCCCAAATTCTTATCCTTCCTTCCCCTCTGTACCCTTTGAGGCTTGCAGTAGTTGGCACCTTTTTTCACCCGAGAATGGTAAATGGACTTGCTTCACTTTTGGTTTCGACTCTGATTTGGAAGTTAAGATATCCTTTTTAAAAAGCATAGCATCTGCACTTGTTTCTCAATATTTTAAGTCTTGTTGAAACCTAATGGCTTTGAGGGAAGAGACTACCTTACATCTGCTGGTTCTTGCGGGAATGAATTTTTAGTATGTGGGAGCACTTAAACTTCAGGTTGAATACTTAAGTAAATATTTGAGAGCTTTAGGAAACCAATAAGGTCAGGCAGTTGAGTAAAAGTAAACATTATGAATTAGAATGCACATTTTGAGTTTGTCCTGACACCCTGTTTCTACAGGTCTGTGCTTCAAGCAAAAGCTGATTCTGTTTTCTGCAACAGAACTTATCTTCATTATAAGCTATCTCTCTGTAAATGAACCTTCTATCTCAACTAGGAGATATTTTTGACCAGCTGTAAAAAATTGCATTCTCAGATGTGCAGCTAGAAGAGAGGCAAAGACAGTTTGCTGAAGAATCTGCCTTTTATTGTGAAGATGTCCATAATATGGGCCAAAAGGCCGAGGTGGGGGGTGTGGACATCAATATGTAATTTCACAGATAATTTAAACTTTTTTTTTTTTTTAAAAGGAAAGTAGAATGTCCAGGGAACACAACTTAATAGGAAATACTAAAAGCTGTACATGCTAGTGTGTTTGTCTTCCTGCAAACATTAAGTTAAAAGTAGAAGATAGTTTCTAGTACTTGAGTCGTATTCAAGTAGTCTTTACTCAGCAAAACTTTGGTCACAATTGAGTAAGGTAGGTAATGGGATCTGTTCCATGCAACAAAAATTATCTGCTTCATTTTTTTGGTTTTTTTCTGGTTTTTTTCTTTTATATTATACATTGTACCTTAAGGGTAACAGCTGCATAAAGACTACCTTTCAATATTTATTTGATATCTTGACAGTTAAGCAGTCCTAGGGATTTTCATTCTAATTCTGTGCCTTTAGACTTTTATTTCTCTGACTTTGTCCCCTATATGATAATATTAGTAAAAAGCCTTTAGGGTTTGGGGGTTTTTGTTTGTTTCTTTGTTTGTTTGTTTTTTAAAAGAAAAGTAATTGGAATAATCAGAGCTTAGTTTTTCTTGACTCTTTCTTCTAGATTATCCCAATGGCATTCGGCTCACGTCAGCTGTTCCAGGAGCAGATATCAAAGTACTAATAAATTTCAATGCACCAAATCCTCAGGACAGGAAGAAGTTTACAGATGATTTGAGGGAGTCAATTGCAGAGGTTCAAGAAATGGAAAAGCACAGAATAGAGTGTAAGTACAAAGGTACATACAACACAGCATTTTCAAGATAATCAAAATAAGAAAATCTTGAGTATGTGTATAACCCATTAGAACTCTTTAAAAGTTCAAGATAATGTGGGGTTTTTCCATGGCTTTGATTCTAGAAAGAGGAAAAACCCAATGATATCTTAAGGCCTAGCTGAGTTCATTGACTATTATTTACTGCAGTGTAGCTGCAGTGGAAATTTAGCCCAGACAAAGTGCAAATAGCAATGGACAGAATAGAGGTGGGTTTGTAATTTGTAGTATAAATTGCAGTAAGAATTTTAGGGATGATTTACATCACTCTGAAATTCTCAATGACAGCCCTTCAAATAAGTGTCACTGAATTTTTCTTTATTTCCATGTTGATATTCCTGTATTCTCTCAATTAGGTAGCCATAATACAAATAGATATATTTTGCTGGAGGTTACATGGGTGTTTAAACATGGAATTTTATCTTCTGTATTTCTAAAAGAGTAATAGCTTTTCATCCTCTATGCTGTAATATAAAGCTGTTAGTACAGGGGTGAAGTTCCTCTCTGGCATTTAACAGTGCCAAGATGAACTCTTTTTCTATTCTTCACAGTAATACATGATCACATACAGAAACTGTGATGTTAGTATTAGACTATAACATCCTTCATTATAGTCAATAATTGCAAAATTGTTCTCTTTGTTTCAGCTGAGCTAGAAAAACAGAAGGGTGTGGTGCGTCCAAGCATGTCTCAATGCTCCAGCCTGAAAAAAGATTCTGGCAATGGGACACTGAACAGAGCTTGCCTGGATGACAGCTATGCTACTGGGGAGGGGCTGAAAAGAAGTGCACTGAGCAGCTCCCTTAGAGACCTGTCTGAAGCAGGTAAGCACTGCCTTTATTTCCTGCTCTGACTAGTGCATGCAAAGATGCGTGAATGATGCATATAAAGCCCAGGTCACAGTGGGCTTCCAGAACTAGTAATACTGAAACTTCAAACATTTTGAAAAGCTCCTCTTTCATAGTTAGTGTTTAATTTCTGTTTGTTTTTTACCCTTGTTCTATTAAGCAACCACTATTTGAAAGCATTTAAACCATTGTAGATTGCTATGTATACTTTTAAAGGAGAGTGAAGACAGAGGAAAAATTGTAAGTGTTTTTTAAAAAAAATGATTGACTTGTGCTAGGAGTAAACCACTTAGTTTTCCTTTTTCTCTTCCCCTTTGCTTCTTCCCCTTCATACAATAGGCTTAGAAAGAAAAGAAAAGAAACTGGTCTCCGTGTAATGACAGCTTTCTGTGTATTTTGTGCTCAAGTGTACCTGTATTACTGCCTTGATGAATGAAATTGAGTGAAGCCCTGCAAAATTCGGTCTAGAGCTATGTAATTCAGATACAGTGTGTCCTTGATGCTCTTTTATTGTTTTGTAACTCAAGATATAGTTCCCAATTCTTGCAAAAGAGGTTGTTGTGAAATACTATTACCAATATAATAAAAGAACCCTTAGTGGACAAGAATACTGATATCTCACAAAACCACTGATGTGTCTTAAGATTTATCAACTGATTAATATAGCTAAAGACTGGAAAGGAGTGGTGGTGTGATTTTTTAGCCAAAGAAAAGCCAGGGAAAGTTTGGTATGTTTTTATTTTATGGTTTGCCTTGGTAATACACAACTGGCATACCCATGTAATACAGGCTACCATGGCTAATAACCTTGTCTTTCAGTGTTAAATGTGATTCCTGTCATTTACAAGAATTCATATCTGAACACCATGCCCACTATTCAGAAAGTACTTCTGGGGATAGTAGCAACTATATATGTATATTTAATTTTTTTTTAGTTCATAGTCTGTGTTACATACTCTGATTTGTTCTTCTAAGTGAAGTGATGACTTACAGTATAGTCATAATTTCAATACGATGTATATCTTTGGTAGTAGACACTAGTTATCTTTTTCCTTTTTTAACTTAAGAGATTTTAGCTATGCTGCAATAAATAAAATTGTTACAAACTGAAATTATAGCCTGTGTTTTGTGGGTATATGTATGTGCATACAAATATGTAGAGAGTGAGCTCTTTCAATTATTTTATTCTCTGTTTAGGCTTTCATACTCATATGTCCATTTGCTTCATTAAAAAGACCTAGAACCTTGATCCAAAATCAGGCTGAAGTTGAATATTGGTGCTTGATTGGCTTCAATGGATTTTGGATCAAGCCACTAGTCTTCACCACTGTTATATCCTCTGTTATATTTGAGGATACTTCCATCATCCTTTTTTGTTGTTTTGGTTTCATTTCATTAGAATGAGAACTACCATATTGTTGAATATGTGAGTTCAGTGGGTATCTGTACCCATAAATGTGATTTCTGATTGATTTTTTTCATCCAATAGGAATTTTTCATCCCTGTCTTTCAAACATTGCCATGTTTTTAAATTCATGTTATGGGTTTTATGCAATAAACAAGTATTTGTTATCATGAAAACATTTCACGTTTCAACAGGGCATGCCTACAATTGGCATGCTTATTACTGAAAATAGCTTTTTTTCCATAACAAAAAGTAGAAATCACTCACAGACTGGAGGGTTTATCAATGAGTTTGTTAAACCCAACTAAACTTAATTTTAACTTCAAATAGTTGAGAATTATGGAGAGTTTCTGTTTGGTCTTGTGCAGTGCAACTGACTTGAGAAATTACATACCTGTTATTTGCTTTGTTATTTGGTGTAGTAATTTTAATGAGATTATACATGTCTTCTCTGCCTTTTGTCAGTGAATAGCTTGCATGTGAGGCTGATTTATTTTTTTTTTATAAGGGAGAGATGATCTATAGAAAAACAAAGAAATCTCTTTCAGTTAGCAAGATACTGCGTCCCAGTGATTATACCATATTAAATTGCTTCTGTAAAAGAATACTGAATTAGGTTGCCTCAGTTCTTTTTGTGGATGAAACACAGGATCAACAAGGAAGAGGAACAAGAGTAGTGGGACTGTGTGTGAATATGTGCCTTTCTGTAAGAAAAGGCATGATGAAAGTGGATTTGTGGAGAGTTCCTTTCTACAGTTAAACAGAAATAAATCTAGTAAGCATGAGAAAATTGCCTGGTTGCATATTTATGCAGTAAGGCAGATAATTGTCCAATGAACATTGCAAAAACAAATTGAAACTTTTGAAATATTTATTCAATGAAGGGGAAATCTGATTGAACAGCATTTTGGTTGCATGGGTATATGACAAAACTATTTAAGAAAACAGTCCATTAGTCTCTACCAGATACCACAGTAGTAAATGGTGGCTGTGGAAAGTGACTTTAAACTTCTCTCTTGGAAAAGAGTGACGATTCATAAGCTTCTTAGATCTAATGAATGTTGATACCCTGAATGATTCTGACTCCTAAGCTGTAAACCATAAGGACAGGCAAGATTTCTCTGTCAGGAAACAATGTCAGGAATCATTTCCTGATGGTTGTTCTTCCATGCATTTGCCACGATAGCTTAAATCATAATTGCAAAAAGGATGTGCATGAGGGTCTCTTGATTTTAAAGATAGTATTGTTCATTGTGGATTGATAGTTCTTTCCACAGAATAAAAAGCAGAATATGGCAACCAACTGTTCCAAGATGTGAATATGTCAAAAGTATTTAGTGCTTTATTTTTCTCAAGAGAAAAATTTATCATTTCTATTACACATTTTTGAGCTATAGTCAAGGAAGAGCTGAATTTATTTGTCCCAGACTTTGAAATTCTTAGTCTACATAAAAATATTAGAAGAAAATCTTAATGCAGTTAAAGCTGAGTTTTATGGTTTCTCATAGAATTTTGGACGTTTCAGCACTTACTCCATATACAATTACATGATAAGTAGGTTTACAGAAAGATGTGAAAACTGTGGAGTCCCATCATGGCCATCAGTACATGGGAGGAATGATTTGATTGCTAAAGCCGATCATGGAGGATTAGGCTGGCTGCATTTTTGATTCTGTCTCTCTCAGGTTTTTTGGCTGGTTTTAGGCTAGTCAATCTGAATTCCAGTGACTTTGAGTTGCTGGAGGACCCAGTGCTTTCACATTGAGTTTACAGTGGTGAGCACCTGTGGAAATCAAGCTTTATTCACCCCATCTCTAATGTGTAAGCGGGAAATAATATTTACACACTGCACTGGTTTAAAAATTGTAATTTTATGGTTTGCCTTGGTAATAGACAACTGGCATACCTATGTGATATTGGAATCTGCACAGAAGTGCAGGATGGTATAATGGTTACTATTAATATAAGTTGTGCTTGTCTCATAATCTCCTGAGCTATGTCAAAACAATCACAGACCAGTAGAGACTACTTAAGGAAAAAAAAAAGCGAACAACAAAACCAAAACATAAATTAGTTTCAGAATAAAAATAATTCTATTTGTATATTGCATATAATCTCAGTTATCAACCTTTAACTTTTAAATGTTTCTTTTGTTTGTTTGTTTTTTAATAATTTCATCATGTATTTTTTAAAATTTCCTACATCCCAAAATGTAATGGAAGAGATTGTGGAATTTCTCAGCATCGTAATCCCCTTAAAAAGACTCTGAGTTCATACAATTACAGAACCCTTTCATCTGTTGAATCAATCTGTGATGAGATGGTGCAGTCCCTTGGCTCCTCCCTCATCTGATGCAGGCAGGGTTACTAGGTTATTTTCTCCTTCCTCTCCCATGGATTTTGCTATACTATATAGGAGAGAGGATACTAGCAGTCGTCTTCTCCCTTATTAGAAGACCTTTCCAAGTAGGGAGAGTTTGTTCCTGTCTCTTCACTTGTCACTGTTGTTATATTTCCTATTCTTCAATGGAATAGCAACAGTAATGGGCACGATAGTTTACTGGGTTTTTTTAAATAAAACAGATTTTTATGAATCAAGTCTTTTGTGATATGCCTATGTTCATGTCAAACCATTTTACAAGTATGTTGTACAAAGACACCCGCACTGTATATAAACACCTTTGTATCAACAACTTTTCTGTCTTATGGAAGAGACGCTGTTTGCTTTTCCACTGAAGGAGGAGTTCAGCAAGGCAAGGCGTGGTTATGCTGTTTTCTCATCTCCTGGGGCTTAATCAGTATTTTGAGAATAATCTGTTTGAAGATGCCAAGAAACTATTTTCACAATTGATGTGTGATCTTAAGACTATACCTGTTTCACACAGAAAACAAGATGAAAATATGAAGGTTACAAAGAGTCTTTTCACCCTGGAAAGTGGTCTCTCTAAATTATTGATTAGAGCATGTTATTTAGATTATTTTGAGCAAGTCAGGTTGAGTAATACCTATAAGTTCAGTAGCTAGATGGTTACAGATCCTGCTGCTGCTCTGCTGGGAATATCAATTTCAAAGCCTTTGGAGGCTAGTAAGACAACTCATCATTATAAGAGCTGCTACGTTAGTTTGCTTTACCAAAACATTAATTTAGAACATTTTCCAAACTTTTTCCCAAGATGTACAAAGCTAGATCCTAATACATTGTTTAGATATCAATGTAGCTCTCTGGTGTAGAACAGAGTTTCAAGAAATACAGGGTAGCAGTGAGAAATATTTATATTTACTGTTACAATCTGTGCACATCTGTGAGATCAATTTCTGCAAGGTAGAATGGATTTTTATTAATGAAACTCTATACTGTCTTTTGGAATGTTTAAGTTTGTAAAAATATTGTGATCACTTAATATTTCCACTATAAATTTGAAATATTCTTAGTCCCATATAATGCATGTATATACATGGGACATATTATACTTATCTAAGTTAAAGATATTTCTTACAAAGAATATTCATATATAACATCAATGAATTGTTGGAATAAATCAGAAAAGATTAAATTAACTGAAATTTAATTTTATAAAAATAAATTTAAAACCACTTTAAGTAACATCCTTAAAAATTTCAAGTAGATCAGAATATATTAAGCAAAACTGGTCTTCAGATTTGATGAATACCTACTTGCTTTATATCACAGCTATTAATTATCATGCAAGTACAGAGTTATGCTTACATACAATTCTAGTCAAGAGTCACTATTTTCTTGAAATGCATTTGAACACTGCAGCTCTAGGGAAACATTTTTGAGATGGGATGCCATCTCAAAGACCAGAGAACAGTCTTGTATAAACACACATTGGCAGGGGGAATGCTCTAGAGGATTTACTTAATAGCTTTCATATCACACTGTAGGCCAATACAGAATTGGGTTCAATTTGTTTTTAAGAAAATCAACAAAGCGCTCTTTATTGTGATAGTGCCTATCTGAGGGAAATTACAGGCATTTTAAGTAGGATTTTCTGTTTGTTCTTGGCTTTGCTAGTACTACTTTGCCCTGAAGTTATTCTAAGCAAAAATCCATCTGTCTCTTTCTGTCCATATATACTGGGTATATACCGTGTTCACGGTTATTTTATTAGAGACTTTGCCATATGCAAAAGGCATTAGATTTTCCTGTTTTTCTTCATTTTTGGCCACATTTAATGACTTGTGGCAGCTGTCAGTCTTATTTGCAATATTGACTGCTAAGTTAAGAGATGGCTATCTTCCTCTGTGTTTTTTGTATAAGCAAGCAAGAGTGATCTGAGTGTTAATCAGTACTAATCCCGTTAGCACAGCAGAAAAATATCAAAGCCTGAGTAGAAGTGAAAATAAAGGGATTATCAAAACCAGTTTTTCTGGGAGGGTTCATAAGATAGCACAGTTATGGTTTTTATGAGGCTAAAACTGCAGCAAGAGATGAACCACCAAGCTTTTGACAAAGAGCCTGTCTAGGGGAATTGTTCAAAATTCCAACAAATCTAACAAGCCAGACAAAACACCTTGACCACAAACGCCTTCCCCTCAATTTAATGTCAATGTAGAGGGGTTTGTACTGGGGAGGCATCCCATGACCAACCAGGTCGAAGTTACGCTTATGGATCCAATAGGTGGTATTTTTAGATCATACTGATAGTATAAGACTTATGGGTCTTAATTGGTCTATGAGAGGGTTTGTCAAGAAGTAAGGGTGAACCTCCCAGTTATCACTGTTGTGTCCCACCTGCAAACCAGTCCCAAAGTTCTTCTCTTTAGCTCTGGTACCATGAGCCTTTTGGGCTTCTAAAGATGAGGGTATGTGGCTCATAGGTTCAATGATGCTGAAATCTAAACATTCCTCTCCAAAACCACCTGTTAGAGTAGAAGATTCTGAAGGCAGCAATGTACCAATGCAGGGTGGAGATTGTCTTTGATATTTGGCCTTACAGGAAAGCATTGAGAAAATTTAGGTTTCTAAAAACATGCAGATTTTAGAGAAGCTTTGAAAACCTGACCATTCTTCAGAGGTTATCTTTGTTTATACACCCTGCCAGTAAAGTATTTTGAAACTTTGCAAAGCAATGCTCAACAAGCTATCTTTTCAAAAAATATCTGTTTCCACTGCAGCCATATGCTATTTTCTCTCCTGTGAAACAAGAGAGAAAATCTGGGATCCTGTGTCCTATATATAGCTACTGAAGTATTCTGGCTCTTTAGGCAAACAGTCTGGTGTTTCATGTGTAGTTGTAGGCAAATGTCTTTGGCGATTTGAGAATATTGGAGAACAAATCCATCATACTTAAGAATAAAGCACTGCACAGCTAAACAAACAAAATCTAGCCATAATGTCAAGACAGATTCCAGATTTATTGATAAAAAATTAAGTTTAGTTTTTTTTAAACCTCATGAAGAAGATTATATGAAATCCACTGAGGTTCAAAACTGAAAATGAAATTGTGAAACCGATGCCCCTCACCAGTCTCCCACACGGAAGTTAAGAATATGCCACTATTAAATTTTGTATTTAGATTAATACCACCCCATAAATATATACGCATATGCTACCAGTCTTTAAAGAAAGAAACTTCATAGACAATTAGATTCCAGGAAGTCAAACAATTTAAAATTGTTGCTGGTCAACATCAACCATACTACTAAATACAGATGCTAAAATACATGTATTTTAAGAGTTGTACAAATTTTTAAAAAATCACACCCCGCTAAAGATAGTTGATTCACAACAATACCTCTTAAAAATTAGTCAGGTACAGAAACTTAATATAACTACTGGCCTTAAAAAGCTAAGTTTCTGCCTTAGTAGCTGCTGTACCAGTCCAGTGCAATGTTAACCCCCCTGCAGCTCCTCTAGTTGCATTTAGAGACTCCTCTAGTGATTCAGGGAAAGCAGCTGTTTTTCACCCGGGTCTTGTCTCAGTCTCTAATCTATGGTGTTGCATGTCCTGGGCAGGCAAGCGTGGGCGACGCAGCAGTGCAGGATCGCTAGACAGCAATATGGAAGTAAGTAGGAAGTTACTGATGTCTAGCTGGATGTGATGATGTGCATTTCAAACCTTTCTTTTATATACATATTTTTTTGCTCTTTTTTCTTCTAACATATAACCTGCCTGCCTCAAATAAAATGCATGCCTAGGCTACTCACTCCGTATTCTTCCAGCTTAAAAAGCACTGACAGCTTGTTTTAGACCAATGCCATTTTTGGTTTGAGCTAACCTTGTTCCCTTTGTTCCTGCAAGCATGGTTAAATGAATATGATGTGTCCTTTTGCCACCATTTCAGTCTGGTCCCAGCTTAAAAGCCCACTTGCTCTTTGTTACAAAGTACACTGTTCTTGCTGTTTGGTATTTAGCTACAACTATTGACTTTCATGCTCAACCATTCCCATTGCTTATTTTCGAGTTAAATTGCTAAATGTATGCAGTCATGACACCATGGAATTGCACAGATAGGGCATGGGAGGAAAAAATTATTAAGATAGGTGAATTCAATGTGGATTTCATGAGATTTCATTCATCTTCAAACCATTTATATATACTGTTCATGTCTCTGAATTCAGCTTGCAGATTTTTTCTTTTTTTCTTTTTTTCTTTTTTTTTTTAAATTTTATTTCTGTGTTTGCTTTAGGTAGATTGCAGTTTAAATCTAGCACACTTTGCCTAAGTACTGTTGTGTCCCTTAACTCTTTTTTAAAAAATACAACCCCCAAACTTCCAGAAACTAAATACACCATTCCAGGCTAAATAATAGAGAATGTTGGACCACAGGTCAGAAAAACACAATCACATAGAAATCTTAGTGGCAAAAATGGTATGGTTCCATTTAACACATATTTCAGAGGTAGGCTTGAGAAGCAGCACTGTGGCATATAGTAGTGGAAAACTACTATAAAAAAAGAAGTTTAGAATACTGTTTTGAAATCTGAATTGTAACTGTAATATTTGCTGCTGTGTGTTTAACTATTTAGGTTGAATTTAATGTAGTTTTATTTTTTGTTGTAAAAAAGCAAGTATGGTATTTTTTACAGTATTTAAAAATGTATTTTTCCTTTAAAAACACACTCCTAGGTCTTATGTCATGTTACTCTTCCGTGACATTTTTCTCATTTAAAGTCATAGCTTTCAATATTAAAGCATTGAGAGAAGAACATTTAATGCTTAAAATACCCCAAGAAGGGCATGAATGCCTTATTGGCAACTTAGAGAAGGTGGAAGTAAAATTTTTCCTAGAACTTTTAACATAGTCCACCCATGTGAACACTGAAGGAGGAGTTTGTGGGTCAGTGTGAACTTTTTCTTTTAAACATTTTAAGATTTTTTTAATTTTTATTTCTATTAATTTCTTTTTAGGGGTCCATCATTAGCAGTCCTCACATGCGCCGAAGAGCTACATCAACCCGAGAGTGTCCATCTCGCCCTCACCAGACTATGCCTAACTCCTCCTCACTCCTAGGTTCCTTATTTGGTAGTAAAAGGGGAAAGCCACCTTCCCAAGGCCATCCACCATCTGGCTCATCACAGCAACCTCCGCACCCTCCAGTAATCCCACATCAGCAACACTCACAGCATCCTTCTGCCATGCATCATGCAGGGCCAGCTGAGGGGCAGACACAGGCACAAGTGCATTCTCACCATTCACAGTACTGTCATATGCAGCAGAACCCACCACCCTACCACCACCACCACCACTATCACCCTCCCCAGCATCTCCAGCATCCACACCAGTATCACCAACATGTGCCCCATTCCCAGCATGCGGCACACTCCCAGCATACTCCTTACATGCAGCATGCCCATGCGCAGCATACCCACTCTCCTCACCCGCCGCTGCCCCCTCCGCACCCAGGGCACTCTTCTCATCCCCAACACTCTCAGCATCACCATGGACCGCCACCACCTCCCTCCACTTCAGCCAGCACTAAGCCCAAACACAGTGGCATCAGCACAATAGTCTAGAACATATTGACCCTCCTAATAATGATAGTTTTAAACAAAGTTACAAAGGCACTTACAGGAAGCAACAAATAATATTGTCAGTTTTTACCTAGACAATTTGAGTTGTGTGAGCTTAAAGGCTTGCTGTTACTAAATAAAATAATTCAAGTTAGCGCAATCGATACTGGTTTCACTTATCTACTCGACAGACGTTTACCATCTGGTTAGTTCTTATTTCCAACTGCCTTGAAAACATGCTGCTTGCTGAATATGGGTAAAGCGATCTTTTACACCAAATCCCTTGACAATTTTACATGCATAATAAAAACTTAGTCTACGAAACAAGGAAAAAAGTGATACAGAACCAAGTGTTGCATTCTTGCTCTTTTCTTGTCAATGGGCAAAAAAAATAAGTAGACCTGATATGGTTGATGAAAGTACGTAAGTAAACTTTATATAATATAAATATATACATATAAATATATATATATATATACTGTATAGTTAACATTTGTGCTTGGAAAGAATTTTTTTCAGTCCACAAAACTAGCAATATAGACTTTACAAGGAATTCCACTTACTTGATAGGACAGTATAATAGATGAATAGCATATGAAAGAGTAGACCAAAAACATTAACTGTTAGAAACAAATTTCAGACATTTCAGTATTTTCATTAAAAGTCCTCTGGACTTGCTAAGATTTCTAAGCAATCATTACTAAATGTGCCAAGTAACATAGCATTTAAATGTTGTAGTCAAATACTGCTTTGTATAAATCCTTATTTTATTAACACGATAATATCATACTTAATCAGTATTATAACTGCTCTGCTATGTCAGGTAAGCAAACTTGTTAAGATGCAGTAATTGTACCGTAGCAATGTAGGATGACCATTTACCAGTGGTCATCTTCAAGCATTGGTCACACAAATTCTTAGACACTTTAAAGGCTGTGATAACTGTGAATTTACATGATCCACATTTCTTTTGTATGCATATGATTTAACGAACACACATGAAGAGTTACAACAGGTGCATGTACACACTGCAAAAACATTCATCTTGAACATGAAAATGGCAAACTTCCATCTTTCTCAGCTACTTTGTTTCCTGTTTACCATAATTTCTCATTTTTACCCCCAATGAAGCTGAATTCTAGTCAGAGTGTTTCCAGGTGGAAGTGCTCTAAAACTTGAAGGTTTGTTTTAGAATTTAGTATAGGGTTTTTATATATATATATATATACATATTAAAAAAATACGTAATTCCATGTAGCCATGTGCTAGCAACAAAGTGGCTTCACCATTTTTACTCATCACATTTGTTAGTTTGAAAATATCCAGCACTCAGCAGGCTGAGTTTATGCTCAAACCCTCACTTTCATAGTCCAGTTAGTTGCAAGACATCACATAAAAACAGGCTGTGCTGTTGTTGCTTATGTGTTGTAATCAAACCATTTGCAAATTTATATACAATTTTTATCCCAAAATCCTGTACAAAGTTATACATGGCGCCTACTTTGTAGTTTCAGCATTTTGAGCCACTGCAAGGACTTTACACCTAAACAGTAGAGACAAAGGAATCACAACTGCAAAACTGTACCAGCCTAAAAGCAAACCTTGAAGAGGATGAGCAAAAAGTTCCAGTGTGAGATGGGTAAAAGTAATAATAATAATAACCACCAGTCAATTTTCTGTTTAACGGTAATAAAATTGTCAGGAATAATGAGGGCATGAGAACAAGAGAGTGACTTTTCATATTGGCTTTGCTCATGGCATCTCTAATATCTGGGGGGAGAGGGGAGAGGTTGAGTAATTTTTTCCCTTTCATACCATTGATATCACAATACCAGCAAAACTGCGAACTGAGCACTTTGTTAACCTCCACAGAGAGCAAATACAGCAATCTAGAGTTTAGCCTTTTGTTTAAAGCTGTCCATGTTTGTTTCACACATGTGCAATATGTTTTCCCCTTCTGCTCCTTCTCCTCTAAATTATGTTCATGAAATGAAAAGAAAAGAACATGAGTAGTTACATTATTATTTTTAAGTATCACTCATACTATTCTAAATTCTGCGGCTTACCTTAAGAGACTCATACGGGTCCCCTGAGGCTCTGTTCCTTGCAGTTTAAAAAAATATATACTGTTCTTATAAGGGAAAGTAGAACTGTCTGCATGTCATCTAATGTTATTATTAGTGTGAGGCTACACTCTACATATTGTATATTTGCAAAATATATCAGTGTTACTGTTGATATTAGTTGAAGTAAAGTGATAACATATTTCAATATGTAGACTTTTCTTCATACATCTGTACCAATAGTAGAGTCTAACTGTAATTTATAGGTTGTTCCAGAAAAGATAAAGAACCATTCAGGTATAAACATCTTTCAGAAACCGCATCTTTTAATTAAAACTGAGGTAAGAACGCTCCTCTTCACTGAGTGATGGAGTCTGTACTTGTTTCAGATGCAGAGTTATAATGTAAGTAAAATTGCCTGTGTATGGAATAAAAGTAGAATATGCAGTATCAGTGGAGAGGAAAATCTGACTTTAGCTGTGTTAATTAACAGTGAAGATGTTAAATCTCCCAGATCTGCATTTGTCTTATGTTTAAAAACCCCTTTCATTCATTTAAATTAGAGTTACATATAAATTTTCTAAACTTACACAGTAAGCTACATTTTAATGCTTGACCACTGATTTTCCATGTGCAATCAATTAAGTATTCAGGAGATGTCACAAAAGTGCATGCAAAGAACCATTTACACATGATTTCATGTACACGTGGGGAAAGAGTTTGTACCAACCCTCTAGGTGCATTAAGTCGCATGTGTAAAATCACAGCTCATTTTGAGGCTAGTTTATAAAACAAAACTGGTCATACAAGAGCACGGTATTTGTAAACTCTCTTATTTCAAGTCAATGAGGAGAAACAGTGGACTTTTACCTTGGGCTTTGGGGGGTTTTTTTTGACTGTGTATTTGTATGTACTTTTAACAAACAAATGTGTCATGGTGTCAGCATAAGTCTTAAGAACTTTGCTGCTTGTTTAGGGTTGTCGTATAACCTCTCTGACTCCGTCCTTGATTAACAATTGCTTAGAGCAGTGTGGATCATGCCTAGAATAGGAAAATGATGGTATTTTAACACTGCGTGTGGTTAAGAAAATTAATTTTTTCAGCCTGCAGGCAGGAGTAGAATTGAGAGGGTCTTTTTCTCAAATGCCATTGCCAATTAAAAACTGGTACAGAACTGCATAGAGTGACCATGTTTCTCTTCTCCCATAAATGATGTGGCAAAGTAGTAATGCTGATTTGAAAAAAATGAAAGGGAAACGTAAAGAATGAAGGTGTGGCAACAAAAATCTTTTCTGGGACAACAATCAAATAATATATATTTGGGGGTTTTATTTTTTTAAGTTAAGAATGATATGTAAAACAATGTAAAAACAAAAAACAAAGTTCATCCTAATATAATGTGCGTCTTGTATTGCTAAAAAACCCCAAGTCTAACATACAGTGTACAATGATTTTCCCATGATGTACTGCATGCAGCAGAAGCCTCTTGTTTCTTGATAAAATGAGCTGAAAGACAGTCAGCAGATATTTAAACAATGAATCTCTAGATGTTGACTTGCTGTTCCATATGAAGCTGTGTGTTTTCTGCAGTTAAGCATGCATTTTGCTGTTCCGTTGTAAAATACCATCGCACTTCTTGCCTGCAAAATGGATTATTGTGTATATATTTAAAAGAAAAGTGGAACCAATAACAAGATTAAATTTGGAAAAGAGAAAAGGGGGTGGTGAAAATGGGACCAGTAGGGGGAATAGATAATTCTCTAAATTGTACATAGTGTGTAAATTAGTATTACTAGAAGTCTGCAGTCACTTTGAGGTTGCCTATCTCCTGCTAGGAACTTAAATCAGCTTTGAGTTGTATTAAACTGTTAGAATTAGGTCTTGAATGCAGACTGTTAAAGACTTCAAAAAACATTATGCATACAAGAAGCTTCTGTTCTGGGGAGGCTTGAGACCCCTTTTGTAACTATGGGGAAGAAAGGAGTGCTTTCATTTTAATATGCATTCTGTTTGTAAGTAGTAACAGACCCTATTGATGTAAAACTATAACTGTGATCATGTGGAGAAATCAAATAAATCATTTAAAACTCTTTGTTTCTCATTTTGTGTAATCCAAGAACTTCAACTCTTCAGACTTGAAATGAAGGACATTCCTTCCAATGCTATCCTGGCCCTGCTGAGTCAATGGGATTTCTGCTACTCACTTCAAAGGGGCCAAGATTTCAGTCTTCATCTTAAATTAAAGATAAGTTGGTGGAAATGGTGGTCAGTACTGTGGAGACTGTGATCCCTTCTCAATAGCTTTTGATTTGTTTGGTGGTGCTGTAAATGTATTTAGTTTCAAAATACGATAAAGAGCAATAAATACAACACCTAGATTTGCAAACAGTGAGAGGTAACACCTAAGAGGCTTTTTGGGGCACTGTTTACCAAAACATTCTAACATTGAAAAACAGTAACCGGATTTTGAATCTCCTTAAACATGAGCTGTCCAGCACGTTCAACTGATGCCATGAATCTTTTGGCTATCACATTGCCTTAGGAGCTCATGTTCAGATGACCGTCTGCCCTTGACTCGTAAGTGTCCTAAGTTTGTCCTTCCCAGGGATGCAGTCCTTCATTTCCTAAGTGGAACCTGCACTCTTTGGATCGAGTTTTGAGAGCATTCATTGCTTCTGTGCACCTGCTGGCAGGGAACCATCATCATAGTTCAGTAAGTGATGTAACTGTGAATAAGTATTATCCCTTTACTACTTGTACCTGTATTTATTTGTTGCGTGTCTTAATTTGTACCACTGAAGGATCACTATGCAGACATATTTGCCACACATGGCCTTCATAATATTTGATGTTACGCTACTGCAATTACTTTAGATAATAACCTGTGGCAGACTCAGTTGTGTTCTTATTTTTGCTCATTTCCTAGATTTCAAGGGCATTACAGTGTGTTCATAAAGCCTGTTAAAACTAATGCTTAGCTATCAATTTAAATTAAATATTGTGTTTGCTTGTTTTTTCTATGAATTTTAGGAGATTCTTGAATTATTTTGTGTGAATAGTCAACTATGACCTATTTCTGAATGACGGTAATTTCAGGCTGTACCTCTTGATCAATGAATTTTTTGATAGGTGAGTACCCATTTATCACTAGATACTTCCAGTGTGCCATCCCTCTGAGCTGTGTGACCCATTAGAAGATAAACCAATGCCTCATAGAAACATCCTGTTAGTGGAAATAGAAGAATTTGCAGTGATGTTCTTTACTGGTACTTCTATTCCTGTTTTAGAAGCTATGATTTTAAGAATTTTGATACATCTACATTTTGAGAAGGCAAAGAGTCTGTCTTCTCTAATTAAGAGCCTGTAAGTGTTGTTATAAATCTGGGGGTTTTTTTCCTGATCCATTTTAAAAGTAGGACCTAAATAATATGTCTAAATGCTGCTGCTTCCTACCTAAACTAAGACTAGGTTGAAGGCATTTGTGAGCTGGCACTACTAAAGAAAAATAAATAGCTGAAGTAACCTCAGCAGCAGTTGCGGTTTGTGTGATAGATTTGTACTGGTTGCAGCAATGCCAAGTAACTTAATTTAAAAAATTCAACGTAGGTTAAGCCTGTGACAGTCTAATAGCTCACAGTTGTTGATTTTTTTTTTAAATTATTATTTTAATATCCCTATGAGATGCTCATCTTAATGGAGTTGCATTCCTTAAGTCTCTGATAAAGCTTGTATGTACATACGTAGCGAAAAATGCCTTCATTTAAGAAGTTTTATCGCCTTCTGACTGAGAATAGGCAATCTTACCCTAATATTAAGAAAAAGGTCAAGGTTTTCTGTCATAAATTGTAACTGTCATAAATTGTAATGAAAATCACATATTTTGCAAGTCAAAAGTCTAATGTTTGAAAAATTTTCCTAAACTCTGTCCTATGTTTGCACATTTTACATGTCTGTGTGCATGTATCAATATGCACAATAATTGCATGAATGAATTGTCATGCAATAACAAGTTACTTCAAGCTCTTCTAGATAGCATCTTTTTAAGAGGACATTACTTTCCAGGTATTTTCTGTATTATTTTGGTTGAAATAAAGAAATACAATATTGAAATGACAGGAAAACGAACATAAAACTTCACGTTTGTCTTCTGAAATATGTTTTATCTGTATCTCTCTTCAGGTTTTTGTTGACTTAACAATCGCATGAATTCTATTTACAGTTGGCCTTAAATGGTTCATTTTCATTCAGGAGTTTTATAAAACTAGTGTAGTAGCATTTTACCACATATTTTTTTAGAGTATACGTAATAGTTGTGTGGTGTTTTATTCATCAGCTACAACCTGTGCACAGGTGAGATTTGGGAGCCCCAATTATTTTTAAATTTGTTGTACAGTATCGCAGGCCCTGGTCACACAGCGTCCAGAATATCTTCCATACGCCTTTGCTTATTCCTCAGCATTTTAGCTGGAGCTTGAAACATTAGCCAACTTCTAGGGTTTTTTTTCTGCAGTCATTCAAACTGTCACAAGATACCAGAATTATGATGCTGTTAGGATTGTGTGATAAATCATATTTCAGCATAGGTATGTACCGACAAATGTATTTGCATATGATGAACAATGTACTTACAGTAACATGCCATAATAAATATTTACTGGTATTATATACACCTTTTTCAAAAGGAAGCATACTGGACTTTTAGCCTACTTACTAGCTTCTTAGTGATTTTTGCTGCTATATTTTGTTGATACAACATTCCTAGAGGAGAACATAGCACAGCTAACTTGATAGAAATATCTAAAATACACAAATGATGGAAAAATGCTTCATTTTAGGTGAATTTTTTAGTAGACTTTCTTTTTGTTTCCTATTATTTCAAGAATTAAAGCCAAATCCTGTATTACTTGGTAAAACTAAATCAACTGCAGGATGAGAGTGACCATGAATGTTAGGAAATGCTCAAATTAAGATCTCTTCTTGAAGTACTTCCTAAGCTGAATAAGGCTTAAATGAAAGTTGTGTGGGTGCTACTGACTTAAAACCATCACTTTTTTCCATTGGTTAGATTTATTATTTTTACTGTATGTATAAATGCATATTTTTAGGGATAAAATGTTATTAAAAAAACCCCTTTGTTTGGCATTTTTGTAATAACTGAGATGTGAAATTAGCATCATGGTTCACAAGACACAGCCAGCTCAAACAAATCACAGAAGCATACAATTTATCAGCTCTGTTGTAAAATGACATACACAATTTTAGCTTTCATATATTTCTTCATATTTAGACATAGCGATTTAAACAGGTATATATCATGAGCAAAGAAAAAATAATCTGTCTTTAATAAGATGAATGGGGTAAATTGATTCTAACACAAATGAAATGTTATGCATGCATAGTGAAAAATGCTTTCTCTCTACAGCTGCTCATTTCTGCTATAAACGAATGCAAGTATTTGACAAAGAAATGGGCTTTTTTTGTCTAGGGAAATGGAAAAAGCAAGGACTATGCAGGTGTTCTGGGTTAGGAGGCTGTTGTTCAGCAATGGTATCACAATAAACCACAGCTGGAAATTAATTAATTTTTTTTTTTAATGAGGGAATAATCTGACTTTTGGACATGGAGTTTCATCACATTTGGATCCAGCTGTACCAGTATGTGCAGCCTTTCCTTTGTGCGTGATCCTTGGACAGGAACACCTCATTTCCTGAAGCTGGGCAAACCGGTGGTCCCGGTCCCTCTCCCTCTCGAGGTCCCCACGCACAGCTGAGCTGTGGGTCAGGCCAGGGAGCAGAGGGGAGAGAGCGCACCTTTGTGAGTGTAGGTATGCAAAAGCTGCACTGGGGGTAAGGGAGGAAGGAAGCAAAGGAGCATGTCTCATGCTGGATGCGTGACTTTGGCAGGACTGCGCTTGTGCGGTGGGGTGCAACCCCCATGAGCATTTTTCTCCTCCATAAGTTCACCATATGCTCTTGACTGATTATTATTTTCATTTGACTGGCTAATATTCCTTTATATCCATCTGCAGCAACAGACAAGAACATTTTTATTTAATGATTCATCCTATATGTTGTCTTTTCCATCTTTCTGGTAATCATGTGTCTCTGCTTCTGCCTCAGCCCTTACCTCAGGCTCCAAAAATGCCTTTGCAGTAATTTAAAATAAAATAAAATAAAATAAAAACCAACCAAATAAACAACAAAACAAAACCACAGTGGCCCTAGTTTAAGATACTTCTGTTGTGCTTCAGAACTTCAGTTTTGAGGGGCAGTGACAAGAAGTAGCATTTTCTAGCCTAATGAGAAATGGGTACTGAGTATTTTAGGCAGGACTTCAAGCATCCTAGGTGTTTATAATCCTGAATTTTCACAGCATTTCAGCAATTTTAAAAAATGTCTTTGATTATGTGCTAACTCTTCTGCTGTAGCAATTTGTAAATTTTCAAAATGGTTTGCATGTATATTTTACACCTAAAAGTGGAGGAAACTTTGTTTCTATTCTTTCTAATTTTTTCTGCTACTACAGCATTCAAATTTCTGGACTATTGGAATATTTCATGACCCTGGTAACATACTTGCAAACTGCCAGCATAGCTTCACGCAAAAAAGGTGTCTGTATATTAGCAGTGAGTCACAGGGGAGGCAGCCTGAACAATTCCTCTGACTGTGTGGATTTGAAATAACTTGAAAAAAAGCTGGTGAAAAAGCGCTTGCATTTTAGGTCATCTGTTTCTCTTTCCCTCCATATAGGAGGGGAAAAACAGATGCCTCATCTGGGATGAAGCAAATTATTGGACTGAAAAAATATTAATAAAATGTTCCAGAG
Organism: Haliaeetus leucocephalus; assembly: GCF_000737465.1. NCBI lineage: Eukaryota > Metazoa > Chordata > Aves > Accipitriformes > Accipitridae > Haliaeetus > Haliaeetus leucocephalus. The sequence goes on from NW_010973420.1 coordinate 2,020,807, forward strand.
ACAGTGGAGCTCCTTCCTTGCTCTCCAACATTACAGTATAATAAAATTTATTTTGGCAAAGAGGCTCTTGACCCATGTACCTTCTTGTATTCATTAATAGTGCCAAGATGTGCTTTATGCAGTTACTGCAGGGTCTTTTTATAGCCACCCTTGTTCTCTCACTTATCACTGTCATTTTTTTGTGATATGAAACCTATACTGTCCAGGTTGGCTTGCTGCTCTTTATCCACAAATGTCCTCATACAGAATCCCACAGTAACAGCTTGTTTCCTAGATTGAGAGTTTAGGTTATCGCCTTCACAGAGCAAGAATTATACTTGATTTCAATACAATGTTGGCCTATTTTCTCTCTCTCTTGAAAAATTAAAGCTTATTTGGCTGTAAAGAAAAATTTACAAAATTTATAAGTTTATAATTTGACATAAAATACTTTAGAAAACATAAGATAATTTAGGGCTTCCTTTTGATCTAATGTGACAGAGCTGATTGACAGTTTGCCTGTAAATGCCACCTTAAATTGTGAGGAATCCCTTTCACTAACAGTATGTATCTATTTCTTTTTCAGGTACTTCTTACAATAGCCACAGTACAATAATTCTGGATGCACGCTAGCTTGGACAAATGTATTTATGCAGTGACCGTGTTAACATCTGTGTTGCAAACACATTACGTTACTTCCACAGCATGTAACCAGGAGCAAAAGTGGAAATACCAGTTCCTGCTCTCACCTTTCCCAAGATTTAATTTGTAAGCCAACTTCTTTTTAAATATTCAGAGACAGGAGAGATGATGCAATGAGCACATCATCACATGCCCACGGGGAAGACAATTATGAATTTCAAGTGCAAAAATTTCCTACCATCTTTCGGATTGAAAAGGAGAAAACAATTGCATAATGGGAACAGAGGCTGCTAAAGGAATTGTATGTATTTTCCTAGAAGTGCTGCAAAGACTGCTGAATATCTTTATAAAGTAATTTAGACCTACAGTGGCACTTTTTCAGTAAGTAAAATATCCATGTCTCAAGGAGTTAAATATTATCAGATGTTTGTATTATTGAATACCAGTTTTTAAGCAGCTACAAAAAATATGGTAGACTAAAAAGGAAAGGAGAACTGTAGGGTAATTTAATGATAACTTGTTTATTGATCTCTATCTCTTCTGTATTAATTCCTTCTCAAGAAAGCAATTCCGTGTGGAATAGACTGAAATGGACATCACTGTGGCAGTCATGGTTGATCACAAAATGTGAGTTACAAAGAGCTCTCTAACACTTGAGGGATTAGCTGGTCCAGGAAGGTAGTGAAGAGTGGTCTAACAATTTCAAAGGAAGTTGAAATTATATGAACATGTGGATGAATAGCTGAGTGGCCAAGACAGCAGAGGTAAGTTGTAAACAAAAGTGGGGAAAGAAAAAGGTTGGGCACGTTGCTGAAGCAGAAGGCAAAAAATATATATATTTTTTTTAGCAACATGTTGTGCAGTTCTATGCAATGCAGTTTGAAGGTGTTCATAGGTCAGAATAGTGGAATTAACTGTTATGGAGAGTTGCAGAGAACTGCAGCTGCCAGGAGTGTGCTTTCAACTGTAGTTATGTACAACATTAGGAAGAGTTGTATGTATGGGACAAAATAAATATTATTTGTATCAGCACAGAAACAAAGAGGATTCTCTATGTGCGAGTGATAGTCTGCTTGTAGTTTCATGCTGTGGATATGCTATCATCCACTGTGATTTGTTCTGCAATTGGAAAAAAAATCAGGTATTTCTTTAGGATATGCTCACAATACCATTCTCATGCTTAGTGAATGAATGTACAGGGTGGAGTGTGCTGGCTGCTGTCTCAGTTCTTTTGAACTTCCAGATGAGGCACCTTTTTCCTGCTGTTTCCCAACTGCCTAGCCTTGTTTTCACTGTTTGGATCATTTTCTTCAAGCAGTCTTTTACTGTGCTCTTTGTTTATCCTTTCTTTAAAGTTGCCAGATCACCCCCCTTTGTACTGACCAGAACCAGTCTGACTTGTCTCTGTAGAGGGTGGCCTCGGCTTTAGCACTAGCATCCTTAGGTTATTTAGTCTGCGGAGGATGTCACTGGACCCACACCTTTTCTCCTGACCCCATGGAGGATGTCTTAGCTACCACCACCTTTGTCCAGAACTGGGATGTGGCACTGGAGTGGCATCACCCTCTCTTCAACACTCCACCATTTCACCGCAGTGCCAGACAGGTTCCCTCTCGGTGACATCATAGGGAAGGCCTTCTGCTCAATTAACTCAATGTGTCATAAGGCTGAGCAGAAGAGCAGGCTTTTACTCTTCCTATCCAATACCATCAACCAGTTATAGATACAAGCACCCTATGGAGACAGTAATGTGTTATCACTCCACCCCAAAGATTGCAAAGTGGTGGAGCCACCTCAGTGTTCCCCACCCCTTTTTTGTTTGTTGTTGGGTTTTTTTTTTTCATAGGACTAGACATCACCTCTTGCTTTTCCACCTTTCAAAACTAAAAAGTTGGACAGCTTTACTTAACGAGAACTGAACATGTGGAGGTTAGAAGCTCAGGATCGGTTTTGGTAGGTGGTACTCCTGTATTCCTGTAACCACAAAACTGTGAAAGTATTGTAATCTTATGGAGAAGCAGGGTCCTGCAGGTAGCCTTTCCTGTCTATTATTGCCTTTATCAAAGGGCTAGCAAAGGGGGCTGGCTTTTCTCTCATAAGGTATCCATTTTTCATACAAAGACAAGTAGTTGGTACAGATCATCAAAAACTCACCCTTCAAGAGACTGTCACAAAATGAGCACTCACTTAGTAGCACCTTATACCCAACTAAGAGTTAGAACTCATGGGATCAAGGAGTCCATGAAAAGGGAAACCTTTCTGGTTGAGATGGGTTTGTTTCCTCAGAGTTCCGCATGTGTTTGGACTCGACACTGTTTGGCTGACTTGCCAACCAAATGAATGAAATCTTTCTCACCTCCGCCCAGACGTACAGCATTATATACCTGTGTGTAATACCTGTGGCTTCAGTCAGCCTGGTCAGTGCGCACAGGGCTCTGACAGATACCCGTCTCCTTGCGAATGCTTAGGGTTTGAGGATTCCCACAATGTGAATACATGTATACATACAGACACAAAAAAAACCCCAAACAGTGAGCAAAGCTGCTTGAGCTGGAGATCAGATGCATTTTCTTACCTTTTCTCTTCCCCTCACCCTGAGTCCTTTCCTATTCCCAAGTTGCACTATGGTCCTTGAGAGGCAACCAAAATGGCAATTTATTTGGACTACAAGATTAAAGGATTTGCATTTTACAAGTCATAAATAAAGTACACAAATAAGAAAAGTAAATCAGTTCGTTACGCCTGTGTTTACCCTTAGTACTGCTTGTTAAATCCCTAGCATTCCACAAGTCTTTTCACAGACCAAAACAAAATGAGGGCAGCTAAAGAATGAAGGGCAGGGACCAGCAGGATGTGGTGATTCTTAAGATGAGGGAGTAAAGACAGCCTTTAAAGGACTTGAAAGAAATATTTCAAACAAATTAATTCTACCCTTGTGTAAATGGAGTTTGTATTCATAAAGTAGTTACGTGTCAGTGAGCACTCTTGCCCACCAGCAGATGAGAACAGGAGGTATGGGGTGGTGATGGAACAAACTTGACTAGTGACCTCTTGTACAGAAATGGAGCAGTGTGTATTCCCTAACCAGAGGTCTGTATTTAGGTAACCAACTCCGTAATCTGGCATGGCTTTGCCACTTGTTTTTTTCATAGAACAAAAACTGCTGCCAAAGGCATGGCAGAAGAAAGCAAAGGCGAAATACAAATCTGAACATTGTCAGTGCAGCGCCATGTTTACCTCGGGTCACAGTAGCAGTGTTTTGTCTTTGGCACCTAGTTATCTGTGGGAATGGCTACACAAGCTGAAGGGCTGTCAGCTTCTGACCTAATCCTCCTCCCAGTTCCGGACAGACAGATCAGGTGGAGTTAGGTTTTGTGCTGGTTACCATCGACTCGGTGTGCCGTTCGGCACATCAGCCAGACCTAACCTGGGGATGAAGCGATCCCCCCTTCTCTCTGGCGGGTGGTTCTGTTCCCTCTCCTCGCCTGCACCGGTGCTTTTGAGTTGGTTCATCCCGCGTGCTCCAAAAAATATTTTGTCAGACTGTCCGGGTATCCGACTCACTTTCTGTAGCTACGGTTACGCGATCACCAGGCCCAAAGTCGGTGGAGGAGGGAGAGGGACCCCAGCAGCCCCTCGCGGGGCTCTGGGGACCCCAAATCCTGCTCGTGGGGCTGTGCCGCGCCCCTGCGCCCTCCCCGGGCAGGGACTCGCGGCTGGACCGGGGGCTGCCGGGGACCTGGCGTTGCAAGGGAAAAGCCGCGAGTGGCTTCGTCCCATAGCGGCCCCGTCCCGGCGGGCGGTTCCTGGCCCCGGCGGAGGGACCAAAGGACGGGCGTTTGCCTTACTGAAGCCAAACGAGCGGCCGTGCCGGGGGCCGGGTCCCGCCGTCCCGGGGGCGGCGGCAGGCGGCGGCTCCCCCCGGGCGCGGTCTCTGCGCGGAGTCCCCTAG